>NC_079371.1:20800000-21025000 GCF_021018895.1 Seriola aureovittata
GACGTTGAGATGTAACAAGCTAACTGTGAGAATTGTCCCATAAAAGCTGCGTTTTCAGATAAATCTCAGCTGATTCAACCTAATGATCTGAGGAACACACATCACAGTCCTCCACTTCATCAGCTTCGAAACACATCAAATCTCAAACTATGACATGCATTTCTTCTTTGCTCTAAATCCGCCCTTTTCTATACTGGATTGCGTGGTGTACGATTTCTCTAGTGCTTTCACAAGGGCCAGATTCAATTAATGTGGCTGTGAGTTAAGTGGGCCCTCAGGGGTTAAGGTCTGTCATGTCAGATGGATCTGTTTGTGTGGAGGAACAGGGGAATCCCACACTCCACTAGTCTTGTGGAGGGGAAAGAGATGCCTCAGAGCCCATCTCAGTATTCCCTTTACAAGCCTATATGGCTCGGAGGAATTTGATCTTAGAACCTTCAAGTCTAATATAAGGAGATCTCAGAACCTCCCTTTTCCCGTCGGGCTAAAACTCACAGCCAGCCGCGAGTTAGAATCACATCCTTATTCTGTTAAAGAGCTCTTCTGAGTGGCATGTTTTCTTAAAGACCAGGGGATTCACACAGTGCACACGGAGCGATGGCTGTGGATGATTTCCCATAGATGTATCATACATGTTTATATAAATCTGAGTTGTGTTTAATATTAAAAAGATCTACTATGGTAATACCTACAATAATATGACACACTGATAGGATGAATCTTGGTTGCTTTCATTATACTGTTTTCACAGAGACAGTGTGTGCCGCCTCTAGGAAATTAGATAGAGTGTGATGTAACAGCCAGAGAAAACAGCGACGTTATCTTCTAAGACCAGACTAATTGATGAGTGCTTGTCTGCGGGATTTCAGAAATGACTTGTTTGTGAACCCCTATGTATGACATGCTGATCTTCTTGCTCTAAAAACAGCGCCAGCAGCAGTCATCTGAATAAAAAGCCTGTCACACAGCTAGACGGAGACACTAGTGAAATATCAAGGGGCAGACGCCCGCGTGTTTTCTGTAGGGTTTGGGGAGGAGAGCACAGCCATTGTAGAAACAAAAATAACAGTTGTTTCCATCTGCTGCAGCGTGTGTACTGTATATTTCCTGAACTAAATCCTGCACCTGGCTCCTCCATATTTTACAATAGAATCTGTTGTTCAGTAAGTTGTTCCTACCAGTGACGTGGAGAGTGATGTGGATTTAGAAATATGCATATGGCAACAAAAACTGTGGATTTCCCTTTTTCATTCATTTGCAAGAGGCATTATTTTATATTTTTATGATAATGAACAACAAAACAATCAAATTACTGTGTGTAATGTGAAGTTGTAGTGCAGACCTCACTTACACTTTTAACTACCAACCCTGCACTTCCCCTCAGCTATACAGAGACTTTTAGTGTCTTTGAGCTTATCATTTGGGGTTTAAAGCCTGCAACTTTATTATTTGGCTCACTCTCACAGTGTTTCTTCCAATAGCACTTGGCAAGTGTTTCCACCAACAAGACTAGGAATAAACCTAGTATATGGCTGGACTGTGTATGGGTGTGTGGGGTGTGGTCCATGAAAAAAACAGGAGCACCGGGAGAATTCCTGGTGGGCCACCATATCTTTGGGATGGTCAAAAAATAAGAAACGTCAGCAACCAGAAACGAAACAATATGCTTACTGCAGCACATATGCACATCAATGAAAGCCTGGTTAAAAAATACAGGGTTTCTGTCCATTGAAACGCTACAGGGCTTTTAATTTGAAACAGTTACAGGAAATGTTAAGTTTGTGTTAATGCATAATCTATAAACTTCTATAAACAGATCAAAATGAGGTAACAGACTAAAATACTGGTATGACCAGTTATATATATCAAACAGAAGGAATTAGAAGTAAAGGTCTGCCTCAAATAAAAGCCTGTTGCCTTCTGCAGTTGAGGTAAATAAAGACCCCCTGGTCACTATTTGAGGAAATAGCTCTAGCTAATGGATGGGCCAGCAAAAAAGAGTCTTGATGGTCCTATGATGAACCCAGTGTACACTATCTGCCCAGCGCCAAACAATTGTCATAAGCGGCTAGTTGGTGAACATAGTGGAGCATTTATTTGCTAAAGAGACAGATCCCTCAGGAGTTGATGGAGACCAAAACAGAGCCAAAAGGAGATGTCCATGTCTAAGGCTGAAAAACTCAATGGATGCAGGTATATTTGAAGTTATAGTTAGTGTATAGTGCACTGTGTAGTGTATACATAGTTATGGTTACTAGAGCAGCCACTTGTTTTTTTCCCTGCTCTGCTCTGAGTACCTGCTCTGAGGTGAAACATGAGCTCAAACCTCTGTCAATCAAGCAGTAAAGACAGTCATTTTGAAATAACGGCAATCTTTTTTTTGAGCTCTCAAACAGGAGCTTAAATTAGTGCTACAGCTCACCTGCATTTCCTTTCTACTAATGCTTAAAAATTGCAAAGCTGTGTTGCAGACAAGCAGCGACACTGTGCTACATCTGCAGGGAGGGGCCCTTCGCCTCTACTTTATCTCTTCTGTGCCTGAGGGCTTCCCCAAAACCTTGGGAGCCAAGGCCTTGAGCCCCTGTGGGTTCATGTGTCAAGTAGAGCCACTGGTGAAGCTGATTTTCCAAACTGTGGACAAGTTCCAACTAATTAACTCAAGTGTAGATGGAATATGGATAGGGAAGGATAAATCTAGCCTCATTATCACTCCTCTCTCCCTGTATTTCCCTCTCTACATTTCACACACTCAAATGAAAAGACACAGTGACATGAATATGCGTAAATGTGCACACATATCCACTTTTCAAGCACCAAGTGAAGTGACTTCTGAGGCTATGGTTTCTTAACCAACAATGGCAACAAAATAAATGTGTCCTTGTGCTTGAGTCTTAGGTATAGGGTGGTGCGTGGGTGGGGGCTAGTTGAGGCATCAGGATGAGACAGGATACCCAGTCTGATATTGTGTTTCTCTACCATCTCGCTTTCTCTGCTCCCTACTAGCATTTTATTCATGTATTTTTCTGTCCATTTACTCTCCCCACAAGGGCAAATCAAGGCAAGGCCGCTCACTTATTGAATTAACAGCTATCGGGAAGCATTAGGCAGAGGTCCCCTGCCTGATTTTCCACTCAATACAGTGGCATTAGGGACAACATACAGAGACAGAGGCTATAGCTTATGGTCTGCTTGCTTGGTCAAATCAAGCTAGTCAGAAAACCAAGGGTGGGAGGATAGCCTCAGAAAAAAAGGTCAGGGCTGGGGCTATAATTGGACATGTAGCCCCCCAGGGAGTGTCATCTTTGAGGTGGGCACAGTAAGAGAGCCAGAGGATGCTGCAGAACCATAGCCCAGCCTCGGAGAAAGGGCACGAATCTGGGCTGAGGGCTGCTGGTAACATCTTATCACAGCCTGGTTTCTTCAGTCTGACTCACAGCCTTCAAGCCTGCCTAAGGACATAGTGAGGCAGGCTTAGCGTGGCTGTATTAAGGACACACACACACACAAAGACACACACACACACACACAAAGACACACACACACACACACACACACACACACACACACAAACACACCATACTGGTACAGGGCAAGGCCTCTTCTTTGGTAGAGTCTCATAAAGCCTTGTCACCATGGCAACTACTACCTCATTAGTAAGTCACTGGTGGTGGCCAGTGCCCATCCACATTCCTGCTTTGTTTCTTTTATTCTGCCTTTCTGTCTTTTGTTTTTTTTCTCTCCATAATTACAGCTTAAATGGTATTTTACTCCAAATAGGTTTGTTACAAGTAGTGATAAATAATAACTATTGAGACCACTTGTTTGAAAATGAAAATGAAAAGGACAGAGGTTATAAACATGAAATTCTGTTATCATCTTTTGCATTAATAAAACTGTCTTTTGCCTTACCTAACCTAACGTGTTTTTCATTATGAATTATGAGTCATTCGAAACACTGTAGAATGTGGACACACACACACACACACACACACACACACACACACACACACACACACACAAAAGCCTATTGTCTGCACCCTGCAATTTAAAAATGATGTGATGCATTTCATTTTTCATTCTGAACTCAGTTCCTCATTGCAGAGCAACACAGGATGATTTGGCAAAATATGCCACTCGCAACAACAAGGACTATGATCAGAAAATCTGACCTTATGACTTGAAAATATGATTTTTTTAATCTAAGTTTTCCATCCTGTAGTGTTATTATTGTATGTCCTGCCAACCAGTAGAGGTCACGCTTTCAAACTGACACAATGTGGCAGTAGTGGGAAGCCGGTGAGGGATCATGTCCTTGTCACAACAGTGGCATCAATGCACAAGTGCGACAAGGACGTAAGGGAAATATCTTAACTTGTAGCTGTGTGTGTGGCTGTCTGCCTCAGAGTCTAGTAGTAGCTTTAAACATTAGTACCCCCTGAAAATATTGTTTTTGTTGACCTTCAGCAGTGATGTGCAGGTTTACTCTAATACTCAGTGGTTCAACAGAGCACACTTTTGAAAATACCCAACATGACGTGATGCATAGAGGTCAGAAAAGCTGGAAACCCTCAACAAGAGAGGTCACTATTATTTTGCCTGGTGACAAGTTAATTTAGCAACAAAAGCACAAGAAGTCTAATTATTACAGTAATAAATGTTATAATTGTGCCCCTCAAAGTCTCAAATAATGTTGAAAGAGGGGCCTATAAAAGAGCAGGGCTATAAAATAATCATCATCATATTGGTTTTTATCACAACTCACTACTTTATATTTTGAAATTTTCAACAACAAAACACAGATGCATCGGACAAGTAATTCCACATTGTACTCAAAGCCAGGACAAAATCCCCTTGGGTAACTTTAAACTAAACGAAGGGTAGACTCCATTTTGTGCATTGTGTCTTGCTCAAGTCTTTTTTTAGAAATAATCTATGAAGAATATTTTGTTGAAAATTTTTTTCAGTTGGTCCATAGATTTTCACACATGAAAAATAGTTTTCAAAAGCTCATAAACCATGTAATATTCAACGTTTTTACTTGAAGTGGGAATTAAAAAAAAAAAATAAAAATCAGCACTGATACAGAAAAACAAGAATACCATATGGCTTTTTCCTTGTCTGTACTAAATTGTCAGAGGCATGGCATTAGTGCCTTAGTGTATATATGGTGTGAATGTAATTTCATGAACCTTATTTTGTCTCCCAAGGCATGGGTGTTTCACTTAGTTCTTGGTCTTTTATCTATTTATGCATCAAATCAAAAGGGACAGTGAACCACATTTAGGGAGTGGAAAGTGTATCCTGAAGAATTTAATAAGAAAAGAGATCTTGATGGATTACAGACCTTCTCCACATCTGAGACATTTTCAGAATGATAAATCACAAAGGTCTTTTATACTCCCTCGTTCTTTCTCTTTTCCTCACTCTCTTTCCCTCTCTCTCTCTCTTCCTCTGCCTCCTCTCCTTCTCATCTCATGAGCCTTGGCTTTCAATTGTAAGAGATTACAGGAGCATAGCCGGACTGTGGCCCGTCGAGGATCTTTTATTAATATTTATATGCATATGAAACAAGCCAATTCTAAGCTGTCGGTGAGCAGCTGAACCCTGCGGCCCCACTGTGTATATATATATATATATATATATATATATATATATATATATATATGTATGTATATGCAGGGATTGGTGTGTGTGTGGCAGTTGTGTCTGTGAATATATAGTATGTGTGTGCACCGTACAGTACCTGTGTTTATGTGTGTGTGCCTGTGTTCCACTTTGGCACTAACCGCTTAACCCTGCGCTGTCCCAGACCACCTGAGCCACCAGTTATGTATCAGAGACCACGAGTGGTGTTTCCCAACAGGATTCAGTCGTTAGCAGGACTTCTGGCTCTCTGTCTTCAAGGTTAAACAGGACTCCGAGGGCGGGGGGGCGTGTAGCGGTGAGGGTTCTAATTCTGCAAACAAGTGTGGAGCCTGGCAGTCAAGGCTATCGAGGAGCTGATATCCCGCCGGTGGAAGGAGCAGAAGGAGACTAATCCTTCATACATAATAGATAACCAAATCCTCTAAAACACAGAGACGCTAGCTGCCTGCACCACAGAGGCCCTGCCACTGCTAACAGATCAGACATCAGGCATTCCCCTCCTTGCCACCTTCATTAATACTCAATTACAACAGATCTCCTCCACCCTGACACCATTGTCTCCTCCTGAAAAGCTGGCCTTTGTCAAGAGAACAGGTATGGTTGGCCCCCTTTACACGGAGATAATGCTGCGCAATATCTTTGTCACCGGAGTTAAGAGGAGGGAGAAGCCCAATCCCCAGAATACCATCGCCTCTCCTTGCAGCCACTTTGCATTCATCTGTCATACTGTCATGATCAAAACAGGAAGGCAATGAATAGATCTGAGGGAACTTGGTGTTGATGCTCTCAGCTCACTGGAGTGGTTGTATCGTAAAATAAGAATAAACATAAACAGCATTTCATTTACTCCACGGGCAGTCTGCAGTCTGTACCACCGCTCTGCAACGCATTCATTTCAAGTCAAGCTGAAGCTACATGCTGTAAGCGATCTCGTTCTGCAATGTTGTCTGCAAGCAATATGAAAGTTGACACATGCATAAGAGCCTTTTGATCAAGTGACAGTATATCTTAGCACCTGTGTCTTTGTGTTGTTCAACACTTATTTATAGTGACAGCTTTTACAGTTCATGATATTCATTATACAGTTTCACACATGACTTATGTTTTTTTTTTTTTACATATTGCACAGTTGTTTTTTTTATACCTCACCCTCTTTGAAATGGATGGGTAATGTTAAATACGTTTTCATTTAAACATTGTCATTTTCTGCTCACTTCATTTTCTGCACTGCATATCACCAAAACTTCTGTTTCTCTATTTTCTGCACCTGAAATTGAATTCCTGGCAAGCATTCAAAGTATTTTTGAAAACCTCTTCAAAGCTAGAAATCAGCAAAGTCCTAAAAAGCACAGATTTTTGTTTTTTTTGTTTTTTTGTTTTACAGTCCAATACTCCTGCACTGCACTGTTGTATTAAACAGTGACAAGTGTTCACAAAAAAATAACCAAAATGGTCACATCTGTAAGTCAATTTCTTTCTTTCTTTTTTCAATTGCATTTAAAACATGAATTTAAAAAAAAAAAATACATGAGTGAATAATTTTACACTGGATTTCCCTCTTAAAACTCATGTTTTTTTACTTCTTCATTTCTAAAATCTACATTGCACTTTTCCGTTGAGTGCACATTCTATCCAACCATTATAAAGTAATGAAATGACTTCCTCTCCTGGGCTTTTGTCACCATTCCAAACAGTTTTAGTTGGAAAGCACAACGCTGAGTGGAAGATGTCACGAATAATACTTCCTGGCGTAGAATTAGTCACTCAGGAATAGAGAACTGCTGCTGTTGTTCCAATTAAGAAGTCCCTGCATGACTTGCTTCTCCTCTCATCCCTTCGCTTCACCCCTTTACATTACCCCATCTATCCCCATTATGTTAAATTTCCTCCCCTCACACTTCTCTCTCTTTTTCTCTTTCTCCACCATTATTTCCAAAACTTTCGCCTCCTTGCTGCCTTTGGGCACCTGAGATTTTCAGACAAAAATAACCGAGCAGGTAAAGTTCTCTCTGTGCCACGGAGAATGAGAAACCGAAAGCCTTTTCCTCCTTCTTTTCTTCGCTTCATCTATCTTTTTCTTTGCCTGGGCAGGGCTCCCCAGGCAGCGGGGTCCCTGTGGGTTCCTGGTGTGATCTGTGGGTGTTTAGCTGTTAATCTGTCAGACTAATTCTGTGGACAAACACTGCTGCGATGTATAATTCCCAGTCCAGGAGGAGAAAGGACGTGGAGGCCATAGGCCAGCCTGGAGACTGATGAGCCACAGTAGCATAATTAAGGCCAGCACCTCCCTCGGGACAAGCCTGCATGTCCTTCTCTCTCTTTCTCTATCGCTCTGTCTATCTATATGTATACACTATCTATCTATCTGAGTCCTTTCTATCTCTTTCTTCTTCTTTTTATCTTCCTTTCCATTATATTGTGTCTCCGGTGGCGGCGGGATGAAAAATACTTCATCTTTTTCACTGCTGCTTACATTGCAAATAACAGGAGGGGGGGTGAAAAGAGATATATAAGCAGGAGAGAAGGGCTGGATCTATAAAGTGTGGAGTAGTGTTTGTGTTAGTCGTCTGAAATTCATCAAGGTATTAAAGGGTATTTATTGCTCCCTACCTCACCGCTAAACTAATTGCATGTTTAATTGTTTTTCTTACATTGTGATGGAGATTTTCGGAGACACTCCAAGCTGGCTAAGACCACTTCGTTCCTCATAATAGCTGTCAATTCCCCATTTAATTTTCAGCCAGTTATGGATTAGCCCAAAGTGGCGACATGAAAACTAAATAAGTACAACTATCATTATTTCATTTTTATGGTAAAATCAATACAAATTTTACAAGAAAAAAATGCTTCAAGTTTTTTTTTCATATTATCTTTCTGCTATCATTGCTATTGATTTTAATTTATCTTTAATTTATATAATAAGTTCTAGGTTTTAATGTTCTCCTCCCTACCTATTAAACATTTTGTGACATTGCTTTTGAAAAAAAAAGCTTTCATTGGGGAGTGGGGGGGTGATGTAATAGTGTGCGTATAATTCAAGTGTGTGTGAGTGTGCGTAAGTACTGTGCACACTGTCTATGTGAAATTAGACATAGAGTTTTGATGTAAAAAGCATTAAGCACAGTATGGGTACAATCCATGCTGTTATCCTTGTTAAATGTGACCTGTGTTAGCAGTGGGAGCTGTAGCTTTGTTAGCAGCGGCATGTGACAGCTCTGGTAGTGGAAGTGGTTGTTACTGCTGATCTAGCTGTGAAACACAGTGCCATGTCTCCAGGCAAGCTAGAAGATACCATCACACACAACCATACACACACACACACACACACACACACACATACACACACACACACACACACACACACACACACCTCACGTACAACCTAAATAGCGTGTATGGACGGCAGGAATGACACTGGAAAACAGACAGTGGTCCACTCCTTCCTCACCACCTGAGAGCCCTGTAGGCTGTGTGTAAGAGCACTTTTCTGTAACTCTCTCCATCACACTCTCCTCCTCCTCCCCTCTTCCCTCCTCCTCTACTTTCTCCTCGCACTGCGGGCGATTGGTTTGATCTCTGATCCCTGTGGTCCTGCCACTTTCCTCCCTTCCCCTGAACCAAATGCTGCTGTCTTCTCAACCTACATGGATCTGCACTTTCCACACAAAGCACAACAGAGCAGCTCCCGTGACATAAAGACACCCAGATATGTCAGCATTATATCTGACTCCAGCCCTCCGCAAAGCTCACCCAACACATTCGGAAGCATTAATAGGATTTGCTATTTCTTCAGCTTCATAGCGTACACAGAGACCATTTCCTTTGTTGGTATTGTTGTCTTGAAAGCGTAATTCCCAGGTGAGATGTAAGGGAGAAAGCAAATGAAAAATAAAAAAGCTATATAAAGAGATGCCTGAATTTGTGTTGCTTTGAAACCATCTGTAACAAATAGCCTTGCCCTACAGCAACCTCTTAGTACAGAGAGCAATGGTTTGATGAGGCACCACACATTCTCTCTCAAACACAAGCACAACATCACAGGTTTGAATGAGACAGGTCTAATGTTTCCAAATAAATGTTGCTTTTTTTTTTTTGCCTGAAATTCCCTCAAACAGCCAGATAATAAAACTGAAACAAATTTTTGGTTCCTCTGAGGCTCTACTTTTGCACTTGTACTCATTGAGGATTCCGAGCAGTGCCGTCAGAGCAGTGATTGGTGCTGAGAAATCTCCAGAGAAAGAGACAGACCTTCCTTCAGAGATCAAACAGTCCAGCATTTAATTTCATTTTCCAGTATGGACCTTTCAAATGGTTCTCGGGGGACTTGTTTTCTTTGAGAACCTTCAAAGAAACATGGCAGAATCATACTCTTTCTATCCATATCGCCAAGCCTTTTGTCCTCTCAGCCGCTGAGATAAACGCTAATAATTGTGCTTCCGTGTAAAACTACCATTAGTCATTTGGTTGAGCCGCTCCATCTCTGATGAGAAAGCATTATGCTGTAAAAACAGCAGCATGTTCCCAGCCCTCAGCCAAGGTTCTCAAGGGGGGAGAGCAGCAGTTGTTGTTGTTTAAGAGCTCCATTCACTCTAGGCTGGCGAAAACACACCAAGGCATATGGCGGCTTGATTTAGTTAGCTTGTAAAATGATTTCAGAAACTACATTTGGATGAAGATAACAAAGTAACCATGCAATTAAATCGAGTATGGTCAATTTGAAGCACCTGATAGCACGGATCCAGCTGTGGTGGAACATCTGGTGAAGGCCTCATGGATCGGTAAAAAGGGAAAAGCTGCGGGTTCCACTCTTTTTGTTTGCAGAATCACTAGTTAAAATGTGGTTCGGTTTGTGTTTGCGTGCTTTGCCTGTAATGTAATGTTAAACTCCTTTTTCAAAGACACATTTAGAGGTTAACTCAAGTAGCTGTGGCATTCATCAGCTGTGTTAGAAAAAGAAAGTGTTCTCCGCCACCTGGCAAATGAAAAGGGCATGTGCTTTCCCTGTGAAAATCTGGCATGTAGCCCTGCTCCCTGGCTAAGTATTGACTACTGAGCTGCTGTGAGATTTGATGCTGGACCTGAGCTAACCTTCGGGTCAGGTGTTTTCAAGAATTTTTTTTCCTAGGTTTCTTTGACCAGAATGAGTCACCAGCCTCACCTTGAGAACATATCTTTACCCATCAAGTGTGCTACATCAGCTTAAAAAAAGATATCGCAATCCATTTCTTAAGCGCACAAAAGCTGATCCTTGTTACTGTGCAGTATGAATGTTGGAGCAATCAATAGACAAGGGAGTAAGTGAAACAAATGGGAGTTAGTAAAACAAATGGTTTTGATTTGAGGCTGTAATCTGTGTGAATGCTGCATGGGGGCATAAGAGACAGCAACAACTATTATTAATGGTAAACAGTGAATAAAAAGAACATAATAAGGCATGCATGATTAGATAAAGAGGAAAAGGTCACAGCAGGTTGATGCATCTGTCTCATTAGCTGCTTTATTTGTGTCCCTTCGTTTACCCTTCATTAGCCTGCCTGCTTTATCCTCTTTCTTTTCTCCCTGTTCTCTAAATCTCTCCATTCATTAGGCCTGCCGCTCTCCAAAAACGTCCTCTCTGAGTGTGAGTTTCTGAGTGAAATGGCTTACCACAGTTCGTGTCTGTCTTTCCAAAAATGTCACCCCAGCCTCCACACAGTGCACTGCTTTTGACATGAGCACTGTGTGCAGAAGACAGGGCATAGGGATTAATTTGCCATGTGTGTATACCTCAGCAGCAGACAGGGGTAGAGACTGTGACTGAGGCCTGTCTGACAGCAGAGACGGAGCCTCACTCGCTGGATCCCTCATGTCTCCTATACTGCACTTGATGTCACAGGCAGCGAGAGGCAAAAGGGGAGGTTTTTTGCGATAGGGGGTGGAGGAGGAGGTGCTAATGTAGCCTTGTGAGAGTGAGAGGAGAGAGAGAGAGACACGGGACAGACACGGGAAGAAAATGTGCCTGGCATCGGGGATGAAAAAAAAAGTGAAAGTAGATGGATGCCAGCTCTGAAATAAAACAGGAGTCCAGTATGTGGGGAGTTATCACTGTAATGCAGCTCAGTGCCAAAAGAGGTCATGTGTGTGCTGCAGATTCATTAGTTTCAGATGACATTAATATCCTATAATCATAACCAGTTATAGCAAAGAACATTCTGTATGTGTGAGGCTTTATTAAGCACCACTCCATGAACCTTGAGTAAAGTTTGAGATTAATGAAACTCTCCCTACACCGTCCTGATTTGCAGTTCATTTGTCAATGTTCCGAAGAGAAAAAAAAGCGTTCATTAGATGGGACTGCATTTATTGAGGCTTTTTAATTACAACACACATGCTGCTTTGTCCTTCTGCTCATGCCCATTTCCTCTTTGCATTTCCTCATTATATTAATTTATGTGTTAACATTAACACACCATGCTGCGTAGATGTTCCCGTATCGCAATACTATGCAATACTATGTTTCTATAGATGAATATATTGGTCGTTGAAGTTAAAACACTCAGAAATACAAAGATTATTTGACATTTGAGCAGTAAAACCACATGACGACTAGCAACAAAAAAAAAAAGAAAAACAATCAAAAATAATTTTTTTGTTCCTGCATTTTATGAAGCAATCAGTATCCTGGGAGCGTGTTTTGACTTGTATACTTATTTCATTTATGTTTTTGCATTGACACCCCCATTGTGTTCTCCACTTTTTACGACATCTGAATTAAAATGGCACAGTGTTTCCCACAGAATTAGATTCCATTTGTGGTGAGTTGATTACATGTTGTGACTGACCAGTCAGCCCAGTCCTGACACATGCACACAGCAGCTCTGTGCACCCTGAGGGACAGGGAAGGGCTAAGCAAATCAATGTGCTGTGCACAGCTCTGCCAAGAAGTAACGACACAAATCACAACGTTAGACATCTTTTATGTTATATTATGAGAAGTGTAAATAAATTTTCAGTTCATTATGAAATTGTGGTGGGACAAATTTAGTCTAGCTGATGAATGGGCAACACTGTGGCACACTCTGCTTGTGCATAACAGTCAGAGAATGTATGCGCATTGTGCACCTAACTATGTAGGCACATATTACTCTCTTGTGTAATGTGCCCTTAGAATAACAGTGAAATACTACGCCACTGACTTAAGATCAGGTTTTTCTGGTCAATAACGCAGTTGTTTCAACATAGCAAAGTGCCAGCAATGCCCCTGACCACACTGACCTCATTTTAAGACCAACTCACACATGGGTGCTCAGGTGGGCGCAGTGTATTTGCTATTTAAACAATGTCGGCGCTGGGCGGGAAAATGACAATTGTGTCGGTCTGAAACTAGCAAAGACACTTGCGTTGCACTTTGCACCTGTTGGTAGGTCCCAAATTGTTAATGGTTAATAACAAATTGTACGTGGAATGGAAAATTTTTTGTCAATTTTGTAGGCTATACAGTACGTACTTCAGTCATCAGTGTGCAATGGAAGATGAGAGCAATTCTACTGGCAGAGCTGGCAGGAAACAACTGGCCTACATTTTATCTGTTATAAACGCATCCAGCACCAAAGACAGCTATAGGCTACAACTTGAAGCTGCACAAACTGTAAATACAGGGTGTTGTGTTAAAGGTTGCACTTACTGTGCACAACTGTTTTGTCATGGGTTCAAAAGTCACATCACTTTCCATTTTTGCTGAATAGTAAATCCTCTGGATAAGTTTCACTCCCAGCTCTCTGGCCCACAAAGTTACAGAAATTGTAGAAATTCTCGATATATACTTGTCCTGCTATTTCTTGACCTTTCCTAGCCAGCAGGGAATATGGTAATTTACTCTTAGGTAACAGTGAAATCCATCCTGCCCTCCTCTCTGGTGATGAACTTAACAATTGCATGCACCACACCTGCATTATTACAGCACTGTTCACCGACAGCCCATTGCAGCCTCGCCCTCTTAATAAAGTAATGTCTGAAGTGGATGTGAGAGCCTTGTCTGGGAGGGTATGCAATGGGCTGGGGAGTAATGAGCAAGTCTGAGATAAATAATGGATCGCCGTCATTCACATTACAGAGGAAATGACTGTAATGGTGCTTGCCGGGTGAAAGACCTCCATCTAACACATTAACACTCAGGCCAAAGACAGAGGGGAGAGGGGGACAGAGGAAAGGAAGAGGATGAAAGTGGATGACATCAAAGTGGAGGAGGGAGGAGATCATCATCCTCAAAACATATCCTGCCACTTGGGGGCTGGCATGAAATGAAGTAAGAAAGGAAAGGGAGGAAACGAGCACATGACTATTTTGAGGTTGAGATTGATGGAAACACCTAAAAGCTGCATTACCAATGTGACTTATGTCAGGAGGAAGTTCTCTCTCTCCAATCCCAAAACCTTCCTTCCTCCAACCCTCTCACTTATTCACCCCACCCTCCCACCCTCACTCACCCTCTCTCCACTGTGTTCTCCCAGGGCATTAGAAACAGAATGGTCTGAATGTGAGCCTACAATAGTGGAGATAAATGGGATTTGAAGCACAGGCTATAAGGAGTGGCAGTCATTAGACAGTAAGTGAGCCAAGCGAGTTGTTAGGACATGAGCAGTGCTAGTCGTTAGGAAGGGATGGAGAGAGAGGGAGAGAGATGGAGCGATGGAGGGAAGGAAGGAGGCCACTGGCTGTTTGTTCTAGGACTAAGTGCTGGATAATGAGATCAGACTGACATGACCCGGCCCCAGAGCTGAGAGAGGCAGCTTGGCCATTACACCTCTCTCTCTCCCTCTATCTCTTGATCTCATTCTCTTTGTCTTACACATACTTTCTGTTTCTGTTTCTATTTCTCTCTCTTTTATCTAACTCTCTTTCTCTGACACAAACCACTGCAAACTGCATCACCAGTGGCAACAGTAGCGTTATACAAATGTAGACAACAAAAGAGACTATACTTAGGATTTGAGTATCATGGCTACAGGCTAATTGATCAAATAAAATATTGGAACACATGCACGTTCAACTTCGATTTGCTGACTCAGAGACGAAAATGAAGACATATTTATTTATAATTATATTTGTAACAATGGGAAGGCCTGAGACAACAGACACTGACCCCATTTAAGTGAGAAAACACAGCATATCTGCAGGAGGGACGAAAACAATGCCTGCATTTCATTATATTTCACAGGCTACTTGTCAGATGGTCGAACAGCATGTGAAATCCCCATCTCTCAACTGATAATTTCTGTAACTTTCCAAAACTGACAATCTGACAAGCTCACCCACCTCATACAACAATTGGCCAGGTGTCCAAGAAGAAAGTACATGGAATTCAAACATGTCACTCAAGCTTTCTTTGTCATTCTTCACAAAACTACTTCCATTGGTATTTGTGAGTGCGACACCTGGAATGCCTTTGAGGAGAGACTGTCCAGGTGTGCGTTGTTATCCCCCTTCGTACAATTTCACATCTGCCCTTTTTCATGATGGCACACCTTTAGCCCAGCCACTGAGTCTAACCCTAACCCATTTGGAACAGGTACGAAGAGTTTTTGGAACTGTTTAACGGTGGTACAACAACACTTTGTACAAACTACTTTGTTGCAAGCATATCCCGGACTTGGCCTGACCATTTAGAAATTTGAATGTATTTACCATGACTGTTTACCCCTGAAAAAGGAAGCTCTGGCTCAAATCATGTTGACTAAGAACTGCTGCACTATGGACATTTTTACCTAAAGATACTATTTGAGACTCTGTACTGTCCTTGCTTATTTGCCAAGATCAACCTGCATCAGAAATGCCTCACACATTTCATTTCTGACCTTGCTGCTGCCAGCATTAAAAACCTGCTGGACTTTCCTGACTGACAACACCTGCCCTGTCCATTATGAGATGCTTGCGATAATGGGACTTGTTTTCATCCCAAGGAGCTCAGCTCCAATGATGGCAGGGAGGTGGAGTGAGGCAGCAGCTGCCTGGAGCCATTTTCTTCTGCCTCTCACCTCTCAGGCAACAGGATAGACAACATAGAAACTCATGGAAGCCATGTGTTTTGTGGTGCTCCTCCTATAGTTGAGAAAGGATTTCAGTGGTCATGAAGTCTGCTGACTTGGGGTCAGGGCTACATTTTGGATGGAACAAGATGTATAATGCCTCCCACAACAGGCCAGAATTTACAATTTGTCAGGAACAAAAGGAATTTGCAATCCTTTAAGTAACTTTATAATTATCTTAAATTAACTAATCCAAATGACTCTTGCAGCCGATGTCTCATGCTAACTCATCTCTGCTTAAGCAGCGTGTTAAGTTTATGTGTTCGCACTTTGTTGCTGCTACTTGTTTGGGTTCTGCGGCAGTATGTGTCCCCTTGGTCTTGCAGCAGTTGCAGAGGTTGGTGCGGCAACACAGGCAGGCACGAGTGCAGATGATGATGTAGCTGAAATGCTAAAGATGTTGCAAATCTGTGTCAAGCTAAAAAAAATGACAAAAAGCAAAGGTCTCAGGTTTTCTCTAAATTTTCTCAAAGTGACTTAAAAGTCAGAGTTCAGTAAAAACTGACACTGATTATGTTGCTTCTTTATAGAAGTTGTACAAACAGTCGGTGAAAGTATGGAGAGTCAAGATGGTATTTGTGAAGGAGAAACCCAAAGCTCATCCCAACAGTAAAAAGTTGGTTGAAACCAAATGGTGCCAAAATGCCAATTAATTATTTTTTTTCTCGTCCCCAACAGGTTATGTTGGAAAGGGAAAACGGTGGCACCTGCAGTCCATTTATGCAGAAGATGATTTGCCCAGTTACTGCAGCCACTTTTGTGCAAAATGAATCCAGGTGGCCATTGTTTTTGCCAAAGCACAGAGCATTTAATGACCCTTTGACTGACAGACAGTTGTTTGAAGGCAGGTTATTGATTGATTTCTTGGATCAGTGTGATGCAACACCTTTAGATCTGTGCAGTTGTAGGCTGACACACAGTTGAAGCAGGGGATGTCCAGATGTATGTATTTAGAATATTTTACTTTAGTATGCAATGAGTTAGTTAGAATACAGGTGTGATACTTAAGTAAGAATTCTGTAATAATAATCCGTGAACAGGTCAGTTGTTAAATGTTAGGTCACTATGCAGAATGACATACTGAAGCACAGGGTGTTACAGTTACACAGGATGAGTGAGAATGATCCTGAGTGAAAGACACACTGCAACAGACGTGGAGGAATGGAGAACAGCGAAAGTGAGGAATATCGCACTGATTGAAAGTCAAGTCATTTTGCAAAATCGGCTTTATAAGGTTAGGATACACTCACCAAGCACTTCATTAGACACACCTGTACACCTGCTTATTCTCGCAATTATCCAATCAGCCAATCATGAGGCATCAATCATGCAAATGCAGGTCAGGAGCTTCAAACATCAGAATGTGGGGAAAAATGTGATCTCAGTGACTTTGACTGTGGCATGACTGGTGGTGCCAGACGGGGTGGTTTGAGGCTGCTGATCTCCTGGGATTTTCACACACAACAATCTGTAGGGTTTTTACTCAGATGGTGTGAAAAACAAAACAAACAAAAACAAGACCTATGGCTGGACCGTCTATGGTCAAATCCTGATTTTATAAGATGTTGTCTAACTAAATCACATAAATCAAGAATAAAGTCTGTACTCTGATTTCAGCTATATTTAATTGTAAAATGAGACAGAATATGTTTCTTATTTTGTCTCTCACACAGCACACAGCCTCTGTCTGGGATCCACAATATTTTAGCCCTTATTTACCTCAACACCAGAACATAACAGATTTCATTAGAGGCAGGTCATTATTTCTAACTCCCTCTGTTTGATATTTTGAAATGGCCATAGCTGTATGTTAGTACAAAGCCTCATTTTCAGTTGCTCCCGTTTGCTCTGTTAAAGTCAGTGTTAAACTCAACACTTCTGTAACAGTTTCAAATTTAAAGCCCTCTAGTGTTTCAGTGGGCAGAAACTCTTTAATTCTTAACAGGGCTTTTATTGCTGTGCTGCAGTAAGCATACTGTCTCAATTTGGTTGCTGATGTTTCTGTTGTTTACATGCTATACAGATCTTCTAGTTTCTTTAGCAGTTAGCATGACTTCTCTCCCTCCTTCCCTCTCTCCTGCTCTCTTTGCTTGGTGTGTCTTATGTTTAGTCATTCTTCTTCCTCCTTTAATAATAATGATACATGTAATAAAAGCGGTTTATTTGCTGTAATGGAGGTGAGGCTCAGTGTATTGAAAGCGCTCCTCTGCTTCCCTGCAGTTCCCGAGCAGCTGGGAAACCAGAGCGGCTCAGTAGACTGCCCGTAACAAGGAGGAGATGTAGCCCAAAGCCCCCTGTTGGCATCCAGTCAGTTACCAGGTTTATACCCGGTTTGTTTGAAAAAAGGCTAAATTGACAACACTGCAGGCTGTTGCCCCCCCAATAGAATCTGTCTGCACCAGAAACTCCAACTCAACCAATGGTAGAAATATGATCAGTCAGTCAGTCAGTCAGTTACTCAGTCAGGGACATTCCAGATTAGAGGGCTGGCCCTGCTGTCGCGGTCCAGCCAAAAAAACATTGAGTGAGCCACAGTTTTGTGTTAGGAAGCGCCTTATTGATGAAAGAGGTCAGAGGTGAATGGCCAGACTGGTTGGAGCTGACAGAAAGGCTACAGCCTGTCTGAGTATTGACCATGTGCCTCCCTTTATAGCCACAATTTACCGTCCTCTAATGGCTACTTCCAGCATGATAATGCACCATGTAAAATCGTCTCAAACTGGTTTCATGAACATGACAATGAGTTCAGTGATATGGATCCAGTGGAACACCTCTGGGATGAGGTAGAACTGGACATTGGCAGCATGAATGTGCAGCAGATAAAATCTGTAGAAATTATGTGATGCAGTCATGTTAACGTCGAGCAGAATGTCAAAGGAAAGTTTCAAAAATCCTGTGGAATCCATGCCACGGAGAAATGAAGCTGTGTTGAGAGCAAAAGGAGGCCCTATCCAGTATTAGTGTTATGTTTCTAATAAGGTGATCAGTTCCGATGTTGTGATATAACTTCTTCTGCTGTCCCCAAAAGGCAAAAAAAACAAAACAAAAAAACAATTATAGCTGCTTTAATTTTTCCCTTTAAAGTCACTTTTATGCAGTGTTTATGTATTCTTTATGTGTTCCAACACTTCATTAATGTTCACACTGACATTCATACCCAAGACACCATCTTTATGGCTGTATCATTATATTTAATTGATAATGTGCTGAGCAATTTTATGCTCATCTCCTCAAAATTCAGCATGACTTATTCAGAAAACATCCTCTTCTATATCACTGACAGGAGAATAAGCAGAACTTGTGATAAAGGAGTGTAGTGCCAGCACATGACACTAATTAAAGTCTGCAAACACCTTTAAAGCATATTTTTTACCCATGACTAAGTTTTGCAACCATAGTAACCCACTATGATTTATTATGAACATGAACAAAATAGTTTTTACACAACTGCTAATTATAACATATTTGTACATGTACATATTTGGTCTTGCTCTGTGTTCCGCCTATCTAACCGCACAACTGGCTAAGACAGTGTTGACAAATGGTCTATTTCTATGTTTTACAGCCTATATTTCTCAACTCCCGACAACAAGAACCCTGCTTGATTGCATTGCATCCATAAGGCCTATTTCACTTGATGCTGCTGAAACTTTATTATTTCTACCATAAGTATGGCAAAGCGACAGGTAGAACTTCAAAGTAATGTCAAACAGGTTCACTGAGAGAGAGGCTTTGTTGAGCTGAGCTTCATAGAACTGTGTTTGTTCCATGCTCACAGACACACACACACACACACACACACACACACACACACAAACACACACACACACACACACACACATGTAAAGCAGGAGACAGCGTCAAACTTTGTCACAAATTGTACACACTTGTCACACATACCAGAACATAAAAACATTCATACACGAGCGGGAGTCAGGCAGCTGTCTGTGCTGTTCTGTGATTTCCCTGGAAGATGTTAGAAAAGAGTGCGTAGAGTGAAGGGGCTGTAACTAAAACAGGAGGGGGTCTTCTGAAACGTTTTTCTTCTTCTCCATGAAACCAGCAGGTGGCATTTTGAGAGAATAAAACCATTTTAATTTTCAAACAAGTAGCTGTGAAGAATCACATAGGAACTTTTGACTTCAAACATACATACGGTCCCATGTGTATATGGAGATGGTTAATATATACATAATATGATATATTGCCAAATGCACATAAATGCTTACATACAACAGTATATTAAGGCCACTGTGTGTAAAAAAATAATCATGATAATAATGTGGAGCCGGGGGAAGTGGGTAATATCCTGATAAAGAAAATTTCAGTGATCAAAGTCGTAAATTTAAAAAATTTGGATATTGTCTGAGATTAATGTGGTAAATCACAACAAGAACAGACTCACAACTCAACAAGAAAAAAAATGTGTCTGAGATTATAAAGTCATATATCTGTGAGAGAAAACTCAAAAATCCTCTGAGAAACAAACAGACAAAAAAAAGTTAAAATAAGTGTGGGTTTCCTGTTTTTGTCAGTGGATGACCTAATCAAATTATATTTTGCAATTTGATTTAACAAAAAGGAAATACATAGAATACACAGTTATATGAGCATCTGGACTTTGAAAAGACATTGCTGGGAATTGAGCCTATAGAAGAAAATTAATTACTAGTCACGTTTGAGAGTTTGTGTGTGTGTGTGTGTGTGTGTGTGTGTGTGTGTGTGTGTGTATGACAGAGAAAGTAATACAGCAATAGGATGTGTTTACCAATAAATAGCAAAGAACATTTCATTTTTACAGTGGATTATGGTATTCATACCTACTTTAGGATATTTTACCTAGCTACACAAAGATGCTCTAATAATGATGATGAAAACAAATTACAAGCTGTGCCAGTGGGATGAAAATTGAACAGTTCATCTCCTATCCAGCGTTGCCATTGACCTTCGGCCATTGATAGAACGCTCCATTCAAGGAGCTATTTGTAAGTTTTGCTGTTGCTACGTAACCAACGTTAGCATTACTAGTTGTTTACTTACCTCTCCAGAAGAAACATTTTTTACGTTTCTTCTTTCAACTGCATTGTTATTTCTTGTTTTGTTTCCATTTCTCTCACATCTTTTCTTCTACTGAATGTAGCATGCTTACCAGCAAACCCCCGGCCCAGTCGCCCCATCTCATCACTTCTAATCTTGAGTCACTGTAGCATCCAGGCTGCCCTGGAGAAGTAGCACCGCTCAGATGACGTATTATAACCTCTTATAAGCGCATCATTGGCCGAAGCTCTTGGCAAGATCGGTAGGTATGCCTGTTAAGCATGTGCTGACACACAATGAGCAAAGAACTGCTTTAAATTCCATGGAAATGCCATTTTGAGGTTACTTTTGTTGCAGGAGCTGTGTTCTGTTCAACTGATTCATCTCTTAACTATCATCCCTGTTGGAAAATAACCAGTTGAAGCCTAATCTGCCAGTGTTGTTTATGTGTGTGTGTATGTGCATGAATGAGCCTGTTTGTGCACATTGCTACCTGTATGCATGAGTCCAGTCTGTTTTTAAATCCTGAGGTGAGATTTAGGAACAAGCTGAAACCCCATGACAAAGGGGAGATTGGTCTTGCTAACAATTTGACAAAATGCCACTCTGTGGAGATGCAGGAAAGCAAATTGAACTCAACTGGCTTTTCTGTTTGATGAAATGTGTGTGAGCAATTTAGGTGAAATCTTTCAATAAAGAAGTAGTCTACTTTCTCACTTCTCTTTAGAGTTTTTATTTCAATCAAGTTTTTTAGCAGACCTACTTACCTCTGCTTGTGAAAGGACTCGCACATACTCACACCGAGACCCGCGTTAATGAACTGAGAAAGGTGGAAAATAGCTCAAGTCGGTGTGATAAAAAATGAGGCTTTAATGGTGATGTGGTGAAAATCAGATTATAATAGCTCCAATGACCGCACTTTTGAGAACAGAGATCATTGGATCCGTTGGAGCAACTCACTGAGCTTTAGCATCACAGCCTGAGGTAGTCCAACTTATCACCACTGCTGTTTTCTGGGCCCTAACACTATGTCCTTTTGCTTGAGCAGTACCTTGATCTGGAAGTAATGCAGGATCTTTGCTCAATTAATACATTGGTTGTACAGCTTGGTGTATGCTGCTCCAACCTGCCACTTCTTCCTTAACTGTCAGGGACACTGTTTTTTTTGCACCAGAGATCCCACAGTTGACCTAATTTTCCTGAGTTTTGTTCATCAGTTCAGTCTTTTCCAGCCACTGGTTATATTTTCTCATACTGCAAGTGGTACATCCTGTAAGAAATGTCTACTGCCTCTTCTAACTCTTCATCTACACCTGTATATGCTGCTGTGAGATATCCTCTTGGCAGTTTATTCTTGGCAGACACTTTACAGATGTACTTCTTCATACTTTTGCATCACTGAGGACCATGGCTGACACACTCCCTGAGCCCTGGACCTCTCTTTCCAGCTGCTGTGCTTTGTTTAACTGATGATTTGTGTATGCTTGACTTTGGTTGGAATACTCAATGACAAGTTTCCTAAATACACCAGCTGGATGTATGATGATTGGGAGGATAAGATGTGTTGTTGGCTTGGATCGTGCTATTTCATTTTGAGCTTCGGTACCTGTCTAACTGGGCACAATGCATGGATGTTAATGTATCTCTTGAGTTATCACCCTATCCAACTGTGAAACCTCCACATATGTGCAGCTGTTCTACATCCCTCTAATAGTTTGACTCTTCCACTGCTAACCGTCTTCCCGTTCATCACCACCATCCGCTCACAGCTCTCTCATCAGCAAGAAATGCCATTGTAGTCACATCTGTGCTTTACAATGATCAGACATGCAGAACAGCAGTAGGGATAACTCATTACCTTGATATATGCTATGCTCGATGGTTGCTTGGTGGCTTTGCCTTTGAATTGGCTATCTGGGATTTTCTCCACATGGACCCTATTTATTTTGCCGATCCCTGATCATGCTGAGCATCAAAGATTCCATGTGTAGCACCGAGTCAAAAGCATTCTTGTAGAAATACGCATTTATTCAACAAAAGTGAAACCACACAATGTTATCTAATGAACGGTATCATATACAGGTGTGGGTGTGTGTGGAAAACAGATGAAACAAAATTGTTGAATCAAAATGGCAGGTGGTTTCGCATGGCATGTGTGAGAGGTGAATAAAGCAGGTGGTATGAGATTCTGCTCTGTGTGTGTCTATGTTAAAGGCTATTTCATATACAATAAAGATGGCAGGTTAAAAGAAAGGGTAGGTGGTTTGTGCTGCTTTACGTCCAACAAGCTGCAGGCTTGCACGGCTTTGTGGTGGGCTACAGGGCGACCTTGCTGCTGGTTTCTGTATCACTCAGGAGACCAGTGTTGTTCCTTTGTTTTCCTTATAGAGTTAGCCACTTGTTTAGTTAACTCTGTTTTGGTGGCTCATGTAGCCTCTGGTGCTAAGTTAAACTTGTTGACTATTGGTTATTCTTAGACAGGCTCTTTTGTTGCTGCTGTTCAGGAAAAGGTTCAGTGCAGTAATTTGCTCCGAGCAGGTCACACAGAGGTCAGAGAGCAGCAGCTCATGCTGTACAGAAGAGAGGGAGAGCCGAGAATTTTTTTTTGCCCCCTGTATAAGCGGTGAAGAGGCTAAACACTTACCAATGACAACTGGTTGTTGGTCCATTGGCAGAGTTCAGGTATAGGTGTGAGACCTGAGGATGCCCATCAACATGTTAACATTCCGACCCTTGAGTACTCAGTAGTTATAACTATATATATATATATATATATATATATATATATATATATCATAACTATACTATGGGTCTGACCACATCCATTTTCATACTCAGCTTTCATTTTGATCTCAACTACACACCTGTACATTTTTGTGACTGCGTCTTCCACGTTTGTGACGCTATCACAGTGACAAAGTCTGTCCACAGACAGACAAACAGACAGATAGACATATAAACACCTCCCAAAGTACTCCAAACTGCCTCTGTGGTCTCACACACACACACACACACACACACACACACACACACAGACTCACAAGGTGAAAACAATACCAGCCACACTGTCTGCTGTATCGCATATCACCAGCATGAGAGTTTCCAGCAGATGGATTCAGTATTCTCAACACACATTAATGAGAAGTCCCTAAATGAGGACTATGCACAGTGTCTGAAATGAGTCCAGTCCAGCAGGGGTTTGCCAGCAGTACTCAAAAATGTCAGCAAAGGGCAATGACTTTGTGCAGCTACACTAAGCCCCAAGATGAAAACATTAAGTTAGTGATGCTGACATTGCAACCACTCTTAATGTGTAGGTAGCATAGTAATGTATACAAGACATGAGTGGGTGGGAGAAGGCAACATCTCACACCTGCTTTGGTTAGACAGAACCCATCACAAAAAAAAAAAAACGAAAAGAAAAGCCTCAGTGGATGGCTGCTACAAATGAGCACATGAAGTCCATTTATTTCACATTTGGGCTGTAATGAAAAGATCAGACCACTGTTGTAGAAAATATTTGGCAAAATAACAGATGTGAGCAGGGAGTATTAAATCCGGCCTTTTAGCTTGCCCTCACTATAATAGCCTTATTATGGTCTGCAGGTGCCCTTGGTGAAACCATAGATCCCACAGCCAATCACATCACGTCTTGGTTGGACACAGCTGAGCTCCAGACCAGGGTCAAAACCTGGCAGGTGGTGTTCCACAGCTGCCTCAGCACATCATCCCTCAATTGAGCTATAACATAGATTAGCAGAGGGACTGTTTTGCTCAGTGTTGATTCTTATCTGCCACGCTTTAAAGAGCTGCACTGATCTATATTTACATGAGTGTATGTTTAATATGTTTAAGTGCAAGGATCCCTCATGTCTTATCTTATCTGACCAACTGGAAGAAAATACTGCATATTAATACTGATTGTCATAGGAGGTGAGGCATGATTTTCCTACAAGAACTTAATCTTAAAAGAAAGAAAAGTCACCATAAACACAGCCACATGCCATAGCACATACCTCAAAATCAATATTTTGGAAATTTTGACACTTGCCCTTTGACCTTTCAATGCAAGATCATTGGGGGAAAAAAGTGGAAAAATGCTCTTCTTTATTTCTGCAAACCCAAACAGAATCCTTGAGACTTTTCTTATAATCCACCAGTCTAGACAATAATTGCCTGTCCCAAAACTTTCACAAGCAATCCTTACAATACTCCACAGTGTGATCAGGCCTCTCCACTGGAGACGTGCTTTAGGTGGTGTTGAGATACTTTGTGACTCAGGTATTTGAGAAAGAGGTGAAGACCCCAGAAAACAACATTTATCTAGCCGACAACCCCGCTGCCCTGCATTGTAGCCAAGATGCCCTTTGGAAACAGTTATCTACAATGAACTCTTGTTGGAATTTCAAGCCTTTTTAGGCCTCAGTCACTGGTTCTACCACTGATCAAAGAAATCAGCAGGGTTGGAATAATAGGGACTCTAAAATTTTGGTCTTGTAAAGGAGCTATTTGTAAGTTTCGCTATTGCTACATAGCTAATGTTAGCATTCATAGCTGTTTACTTACCAGTCTAGAGAAATATATCCATGCAGAGTCAAACTTCATTCCTTTACTCAAGAAGAGCTGTCTCTAGCAGTGGAAAGCAATGCTTTTGTTGTCTTCTATTTCTACCACTTCTTTTCTTTTCCTGAAGTTGGCATGCTAACCTGCTACTTCCAGCCCGGTCGGACTGTCTCATCAGTTTTCAATACCAATTAATTGCAGTGTCCAGTCTGCACTGTTCAGAGCACATATTATAACCTCTTGTCTTGTAAACACAACAGTGGTTGAAGCCATTGGCAAGACTCTAGCAAGTAAGCAGCTGTTAATGCTAACGTTAGATATGTAGCAATAGCTAATAGCTTTCTCTAAGGCATTGACAGAAACTTCTGTTTTTAGAGTTGGAGTTTTCAAAGTTATAGTTGAAAGTCTATCCTCAACACACATGCATACAACTGTGGTCAACAGACAGTCATTTCCTAGCTGAGTTATTGATGGATGAGTCAAAACTCTCTTCTGCCTGCAGCACACATAAGCTGTAATTGTGAGAAACAGCTGGTAGTATAATCTCCAACTGCATGAGGAGGCTGGGAAATTTAAAAAAACAAGCAACTTTCAAAAGATCCTGGAAACTCACCAACCCAGAAAATGAGATCATCCTCAGCTAAGAGCTGTCCTGGCACCTAAAGGCAGCAATAAACCAACCAGCACCTAAAGTCTGTCAGAACAAACAGAGTCTGACAGAGCAACCGTTCTCAAGCCAGGTCCTTGGGGATTATACTTTTACTGGTTTCCCATTCTGCCAGCATATGTATTGCAGTGAACTGGTGTTCCAGGCGTAAATCACTTACTGATTTGGTGTCAATAGCTACACGACCAGGAACTGTAATTGAGAGCCGTTGTAACTTTATAGGCATCTCAAAACACAGTTTAAAAAATGGACATCTTCCTGTCAGACCTATGTCCATTAGGTGTGTGGTGGTGTCCTATTTCTATGTACCTGGAGGCAGCAGAGACAATATGATGATTTATACTGCTGCTATAATGGATTTTAATGGGGGATACATATCCAGCTATTTTGAATATCAGAAGAGTCAGAATAAAAGAGCAAGGACTAGCATGCAATGCAAACATGACTCAGTTGCTGGGCCAATTATATTGCTGGGTTTTATCTACTGTATCTATATTTGTTTAACAGTTCAGACAGTGTGCATAATGGCTCTTTTGATCAGCTGAGTCTAATGCTCACCATGAAGTTAAATGTAACTTTCAACAGTGTGATGTCAGGGAATAGTTGTGTTGTGGCCAATTGCCAATGAATTACTGTTATGCCTAGAAATAGGGGGATTTAATATACAGTGTTGGTGTTATTTTTGTTTTTATTTTTTTGTTTTGCTATTTTGTTTGGTGTTGCTGTAGAGCTCTGAAATAACAGGATCAGGTCTCAGCTACTGGTCAGCTACTGTTTTGGCTGTGTTTATGTGATAGTGATGCTATGTCCTAAATTAATTACAAAACTCAAATGATGTTTTTGAGAAACAAATTTCTACATAAGATGTTCAGTTCAGTAGCGCTGACACTAGTTTGTCACTGTCAACTAAAAACACCCTATTTCAGCTTCATTAATGGATTGAATCATCCCTCACCCTTCTTTCAATACATGTTAATATAATTATTCCTTTTATTTCACAATCTCAGTGTTATTAATTAGATAGAAAGTGATAGAAACAGTCTCTATGTGCTGGTGCTTTTCTCACAAGAACTCGCACTTGCATTTACCCAAGCATCACAGGCCAGGTGAGAGGATTCTTGAAATCTCACTTTTTTTGTGGTCTGCCTGACAGCGTGTGTATTGATTCAATTACCTGAAAGTCATGTCAGTGTTTGTCTGTCTATACCTTTCTCACTCTTTTCAATGTTCTCTTTGTCCACGCGCCCGCATGTATCAGTCTTCCAACTCCCCTCCCTGTTGTCGGTCTCACTCTCTGTCCATCCATGTCTCTGCGCGTCGAGATCCTCTTCTCCTCCTCGTATGTCGACATCTCACATTCATTACTGCATGGCCTTGGCTCAGTCTGCTCTCTTCCCTTCTGTGGTGCTCAATTACTCTGTCTTCCTGGGGCAAGCACTGGTGTCAAGCTACTGTAATGACTTTCTGATTATCTGTCTTTATGTGATGAATGAGATGGAAATGTACCACCACGGCCAAACGGGGGCTGGCGCTGTGCCAGGCTGCCACACCACACTCAGGGCGGATGGGAGCAGGGAGGCGTAAGCAACAAAACAGATAACATTAGACTGAAATGCAGATGCAACTGTCGTTATCTGTGTCAGTGCAGCTAAAGGAGTCATGCTCAATTTTGGTGTTTTAAGGGCTGTGATTAAATTCATTGTTTACGACGTTAACGTGGAAAACAATAGTTCAAAGCCGTCTAGTGACTAATTAATCAACCGGCTTGCGAGGAAGAAATAAAGACAGCTCAGACGGAGTCGTTATGAGAAATAAAGTCTTTGTAGCGTCCCGCTGAGATGTGGGATTAACCTCTACCTGGGAGGACGTGCTCTGTGTGTAGATGCAACTGGGAGGATTTACCCCAAGTCCTGAAAACACACCCAACAAGGACAAAATCATCCTCCATTTTAGCATCTAAATCTGTGGGGCATGCATGATGTAAAGTGATTGTTGATGCTTGACTTTGACCTTCTAAAACTCTCCTATTGATTTTCTCCCTTTCTTCCAGATGATGTTGTTGCTTCTAATGTGGTGGAGGTGAAAAATGAGGTTGACGTAGACATGGTTAACCATAATGCCAAGGCGGATGCCACCCGATAGCAGCCAGACACCTGAGAGAGCAGGCCTAGGTCCAGCTCGCCACTCACCCCCCCTCTCCACTTCTATTATTCATCCCTCTTTCAAATGCCTTTTATGCTGCTCAATTACCCCTCCAGCGGCCCAGTGTGGACACTGTAATGACATTCTGATTATCAGTCTGTAAATGAGAAATGAAATGAGTGTGTGATGCCGTGCCAGGGGAAGAATGGAACGGCTAGAAGCCTTTCAAAAATGGAGGTTGTGGAGGAGGGAGGACAGAGGGAGGGATGAGTGCAGCACTCTGGTGATCATCGACAAGACGATAAAAAGAGGAAACATTTTGTAACACACTGCAAATGTATGAAATTACACTTCAGAATTTAATTGCCCCCTATTCAAGGCTTCAATGTGTGCTTTAACAATGCAGGGAGATCCTTTATGTTTTCAAACAATCACTCGGGTAGAAAGGAGCCGTGTCGCAATTGAAAATATGTCCAGTCATCTCAGGGAGCTTAAATAGCAAATACCCTCTTCATATGCTGAACTGGGCCTGAATGGAGAAATAAAATGTCCTGCTTGCTCCGCTTTATGACTTAAATATCTGACCACACTGGTAGAGCTCTTTAAACCTTATGCTAAAACACCTACAAAAAATGAAAATATCGTCACCTTGAGATAACACATTGTTGAAACAAATTTAACACTCCAACAAAGAAGACAGGGTCAAAGTTTACTCAGTCAATCTGTAAATGAGAATCAGCACACCGTGCTTTACCTCAACTATGACTGCCAGTGAGTTTAATGAAAAATAAATGTTGATTCAAGCCAGTTACAGTGAGGGATCCTTTGACAAATACCACACTGCGTGATACAGTGTAATTTTCTCCATGAAGTGCCTTTCAGTAGCAATTACCCAAAGTTGTTCTTGTCCAGGTTTATCTGGCAATAAAATGCAACTCTGGGCCATCTCTGTGTTCATTAGATCTGCATTCTAACTGGCCCACTAAACTACAGTCGCTTCATCCTGGAGAGTCACTCTTATTTCAGACCAATCAACAGAAGTGCTCTGCGGCCCCAGACTGCTGTTAATAGGATATTAACATCCTGATCAATCACCTTAATTGATATTTTTTAGGCATTAACGCCCTTAAACTCTAACAGATGTAATTCTCCGATAGGGAGTGGGATCCCCATCGGCAGTAATTGGGCCATTATGGATGCAGGCATGACTGAGAGATTTAGAATGCCAATGACATGGGAGACAGATAGAGCCAGTGCCTTTGTGGGTGGATCTGTATATCACTCATGCTTGGGCACCAGAGGATTTCCTGCTAAAAGGCTGGTCTAAATTAGCCGGGGATGCACTCAGATGTGATTTTAACAATCCTTGCGCGTGTGCACACAAAATGTATGAGCAAGTGAATGTGTAATGTGTGTTTTCTATTGTCTGTGCCAAGGTTTAGGCCCAGAAGTTCCTGGTGTGTCAGTGGCAATGATGCCATATGGCATCTTGCGTTGACTGCATTTGCGTTGTGTGTAGTGCCATTAGAGCCAGGAGCCGAGGAGTGACTTTGGCATCTTCATTAATCCTGGCTAACTCCTGTGTGCCAAGGAGCCCGGTTTCCACAAGAGCCTGCTGATGCTAGCACAATGTCACGGCTCACTCAGTCACTGCTCCTTCCCCCTTCAGTGCACAGTAGGAGGAAAGGGACCAATTGTTTGCAAAATACCTTTCATTACTCCATTGGCTGAGAGCATTAGAAGTGAATTTGTGTGAATTATTGCCCATAGCTGAGTCTATGATGAGAAATTTCCATAAGTGCACTTCGAAGATGCCTTTTATTGAAGCTTGGTAGAAGTAAAGCACTGAAAAAGAATTGTGGAGGCAAAGTAGGAAAATAACCCCATGCCACGTATTCATTCTTGTTAAATATTTTTTTGCTTTTCATATGGGGAGTGAAAGCTATTAAATGCAACCCTGTGCTCTTAAACATTTTTTGGGGGTCAGGCTAAGGCATAGAAAAAATGGATCTGTGTCAAGTCTCCCACACGCTTATCTAAAGACTATAGGCCCTACTACTGGAACAAGAGTGTTTTCAGATAATGGATTCTGTATTCATGTGAGAAAACAAAGCTCTAGTCAGTTGTTTCCAGTTCTATTCAACTCTGTTCACTTGTTCTATTACCTACTCCTGTTGATTTCTCCCCCCTTGAGAGGAAGAATATCTTTTTTTTTTTTTTTTTACAGAGTAGGCCTGTGATCATATTCATCATGCTATGCACAGAAAAAAGGACTGCCTGCAGCACTTTCTTGTGTGGAGTAATAAAAAGCAGAACATGCATCTTGTTTCCATAACAACAGGCTGCTAATTTCAGTTTACCTGTTGCAGGCATGTTAGATCATTTAACAATGTTTAATTATTTCAGCAACAAATTTCTCCGTCTGCACTTTCGCTACCTTTGCTGTTGTTTGGGGAAATATGAAATCCAGCTTCTCTTTTGTTAAGATTGATTAGCTTCCAAAAAAGCATTTAGCGGTGCACATGCTTTCAACATCGTCAGCTTTACAGTATGTGGCTGCTTACCTGTAGATTTTTGTGAGGCAGTCACAGGTGGGAAAATTTCAGATATGACATGACAAGGGGGAAGGAGGGAAATAAATACTACTGTACTCCTCAATAATTAAAGTAATTTTTTTCAAAACATTTTAACAATCACAAAATTACTGAGTGGACCATTCCACAGAACTATCCAAAAGGCAATACCACTCCTTACCTGTGTCTGACATCACAGCACCCCATTTGATGAGCTTTCCTCCTGAATGCTTTTTTTTTTTTTCCATTGTTGTACTGGTACTTATGACTTCCTTCATTTTCACATGATAGGCAAATTTCACACTGAGCTGATTAAAAACAAAAAAAAAGTTGAACAAGCAACTCTTTTCTTGGAAAAAAAAAACCTCATAGATCCACTTTAAAATACAAGGAAATCGCTCTGAACAGGATTTAAATTACAGGAGAGGCGAGCAAGTATGCAGAAAAAAAAGCAGTTAATTGTGATTGTAATTATTATAGGGATGTGGGTGGAAAAATTACTAACATATAGGCTCTGGATGGGATTAAAATAAATGACCAGTGCAGGTAATGTTGGAGTCACCCCACCTCCCCTAAGGAAATAAATGCAGCCCCAGTGAGGTTAAAGTAGTGTCCGCCTACAACTGAACCTGTTTGACATCAAAAAAGCAATATAACAACTGATGAAAATCCTTATTTTACTGATGTTCAGTGGTTTAACCTCTCACTGCAGGGATGTAGATGTACTCTTGGGTAAGTCAGTACTATGTGACATCACTGGCAGGTGTTGTCACTGCCACACCTTGATCTGTAAGGATACATTGAGTATGTATATAAAGAGTAGTATAAAGATACCTAAAAATTCATTGTTAGACACTGGTGCAATAGTGATGAATATGGGGGGTATTTTAGAAGTATACATAATTTGAATGGGAGAAACATCATGGTTCTGCCAGTGTAATAACATTAGTGCTTCTTTACTGCAACTTTTCCCACTTGCAACGTAGCTAACATTAGCAGTCGTGTCTGTATTGGTGGCGACAGGAATGAGGTGTGTCGTGTCTGGTATAAACGTTTCATGTCAAACTCACTATTAACAATTAAAGTTAAACATGTAAGGACTGCAAAGCCAGGATTTGGCCTGCTATCTTCACTTGAGGAGAACAGGAGAGATGGCTTGGCATGTGGATGAAAAACCCTGCAGAACTGCCCTGTAGACCCTGTTCTTTACATGAAGCATGCGCAAAGAACTTCACCTGGCCTCAACTAGAGTCCACTGTGTCCAAAGCACAATTTTGAGTTTTGCCACAAGGCCAACTGTACACAAGAAACATAATAAAGTTAGTTGAAGCAAATACTTTGGTATAGTTTGCAATTCCACTAAATATTTTTTGTTCAGTTTATTCAAAAATCATATGAAGGTGGACAATTTTAAGTTTTCATTTTTATACTGTATCTATGAATCGATGTAGGATCAGAGGAGGAAAAAACAGTTTTTACCTTGTCTGTACTTCTGTAAAATTTGTTCCATTTCACTTTGACTATAAGTCTGACTCTGTGATAGTAAATTCAAAGAGTTTCCTTCCTGAAGAGACGGGGATCATGACTGTAATCAATAGGGTTTAAAAGAAGTACCCATTTTATTTTGAGTTATGTTATTTTTGTGCTTCTGCATTAAAATGGGAGTGCTTGTTAAGGGGTTTACTTATGTACATAGTTTATAGCATATTAGTAATATTTTCTATGGGCCTTAATAAACTCTTGTATCATTTTAATTCGTTGCTAGGACTGCATCCTTGCATTTTTATTCGGCTTAAGCTATGTTTGCTGATTGTGTTGTTTTTTTTTTCCTGGCTATGGATGTCATGCATCGCAAAAGGGAAACACTCCACCTAACGAACCGCTATTGCTAAGTTCAAGCTGAAAAATGCACACGTGTGTTTTTAAATTTATGCTGATTAATTAACTCTTATCAGGATTTACACCAGGCATTTGAGTTTCATCATCAAGTAGCTGTCATTATGTTGTGCTGATAACACAAACACAGTAACAGTGTTCTACTTTGGATCCCATTGGTGTTCTGCTTTTTGCCCTGCCTACTATGACACGGCTTTTTGACTGAGTAGGGAAGCTGCTCCGAATGCAGCCATTACACCAAGGTCAATTGTATTTGTCAGAATGTGTCTGACTGAACCTATGACATTATCTCATTGTTTTTCCTTTAGGGCCTATGCATCTGTTCAACTGGCAAATGAGCCCAAAAAAGACAGCAGTAGTGACAGTTTCCCTGTCGCTGTATTCAGGTCACAGTGTCTGCTAGTTAGATAGGCATATCAGACTGCTTCAGTGCTGGAGGAGCCTCCTCTGTCTGGAACATCATTTTTAGGATATGAGTGATCAGTTTATGATAGACTATATTCAGATTATTCTGTGTGTACTGTGTTTTTTTTCTGAACACATTTCAAGCCTGTGTCTCTTACATATCAAGCTTCTGAATCCACAACTTTAAGGTTTGACTACGCTGCAACAACAGAGAGAGAGAAAGAGAGAACTGCAGTTGTTTTCTGAGGCAGTTATTTTGCTGGGGTGCTCTCTTAACATTGTATGAGAGATGCATCATATGCATATTTCTTGTACCTTTTTTTTTTTTTTTTTTTTAGATTTTCTGTTGCTATGACTGTCCACATTCACTTTTAGGGAATTCCCATCAATTCCTGAGGGAAACTGGTATTATATCTGGTCCACCCAACAAACTGATTTGCTTTTTCAAGCCCTGTTATGACTGACTTGAAAACATGAATCTGTGTGTAAACATTAGGTTAATGGTGCTTTAGAGTGCCGGCTCTATTGGTAATTGGTTAGGTTTTGACCTGATTGATTCTACATGAATGCTGTATTTCTTGCCTGTTTCAGTTCAGCCTACACAGCTAATAATGGCCCTGGGCGTTCTGAAGGTTTTCACTAAGCAAACTAATCCCTGATTGGGATAAAGGCTGTCAGACATGATTGAAGAGGAGCCTCCTCTCTTCAGCCTGTGTGGAGGCAATGTTTAGAGATGGTGTTGTGTCATTTGGAAACATACACATTCCCTCAGTGCTGTAGCATAAACACACATACTCAGTTATGTGAACACCTCAATTTATTGTTACATTAATAGATTCATCACGAGTGCATATACTGTATAAATTCGTCCTCGCAACAAGGGAGCCGCGGCAGGGTTTCCAAGAAGTAGTGAGCAAGATAAGGGAAATGGAAAATACTGCATGTGTGGAAAGGAAGAGAATGTATCTAAATTAAGTTGCAAAAAGATTTAAGAAAAAGAAAAAAACATTTAAGAAAAAGAAAACAAAGGAAGAATAAGAATACCTGTGCTATCAGCTCCGTGGGGCTGTACTCAGACACAGCGCTGGTTTGAGCTAAATGCTAATTTCAGCATGCTAAAAGGCTCACAATGACATGCTAACATTGTATTGTTAACCTTGTTTGCAATCTTAGTTTAGCATGTTGGCATGCTAATCTTTGCTAATTAGCTCTAAATACAAAGTACAGTTGATGATAATGGGAATGTTGTATTTCCTCATCAATTAACATATTAGAAAAATTTAAAATTTGACCCGTAAAGTACAATTACAGTTATAATTCACCATGTGGGGAACATGAATGTATGTACAAAATTTCATAGCAATAGTTGTTGAAATATTTCCACAGACCAATGGATACTAAAATGTAATAAATCACATAATAGATGAAGTCAAGGAAAAGAGAGAAGACAGACAGAGTTAAGCACACAAGCAGAGAAGTAATTAGATCCATTAATAATCAGCAAATCATCTAAGTTGTAGGTAACGTGGGCTGATGTGATACTCTGTGTGTGTGAGGGTGTGTGTGTGTGTGTGTGTGTGTGTTTGTAGGTGTGGATTTGCCACGGAGAATGCACTGACACAGCTGGATGAGAGTTGCAGACATTACCCTGAAGGACAAGAAAAGGCAAAATACAGAAAAACCCTCAAAGCCAGAGAAAATTAACATACAGTGACTATGATTTCCCTTACCTCTGGTATAAACACGATAAAAGGTCTTACAGCGGGGCGATGTCAACGTTGGCGCTGTTTCTCTGTTATGTTTTGACATGTGTCAAGGAAAACTCCAGTTTAAAGTTGCACTTCTTTGTCAGCACAGAGAATTCGCAAGAATACATCAGAGATAAGCGCGCTCGTCTGACTGAGGGCATTCTTTTGGAGACGGGCAGAGTGCTGTCTGACTTTGCACATTTGTCTTCTGCACTGAGGCACATCAGCAGTTCATCTTGATAACAGAAAGGGCTATGTGAGCGGATTTGGTGAAATAACCTTTTGTGAATAAAATTTGAAATGCAATGGGTGTGTGTAAATTTAAAAAAGAAAAAAGAAAAAGAGAGAGGTGATTGAACATTTTATCTCAATACCTTATGTAGCACTGACCTGTGCTTCATAAAATTACTTGATTGACGTTTTGCAACATGTACTTCCTTTGCGCTCAGGAAATTTAGTAGTTTAGTTGATATGAACTTTGGTACTACGTTCATATTCTGTATGGACAGTTAAGTGCTCTCAAAGATGCAGGTGAAGATACAATACAGTGAATCAGATTTTGAAAAAATAAAGTAATGAATTTGCACTCCAGGTATTGTATCAGTGCATCCAAGATCTCTATTTTTCATGTGAATAGGACAGTGAAGTGGCTAGATGGTACATGTGAAAGAAAGAACCCATAAGTGGGTATCTGAGAAGCCAAAATGAACCCTTTTCAGCCAATTAGAGACCCGGAGGTTGCAGTACAGTTGATCCTCATGCTAATGCAGATGAAGGGCACAGCACTCTGTACCTACTCCTGCTCCTACTCCTACTACCCATCTTTTCATGTGGAAATTTACTCCATTGTCCCAAGCTCCTCCTGCAGAAATGGTGTCCTGGGGAAATGGCATCCTCATTTGTGGAAGGAGATGTTTTCTAGAGAAGGAGTACAAGCGGGGGGGAAATAGTACTCGAGGACCACCAGAAATAAAATTTCCGATGAGATGATGGAAAGACCGGTTCAGACAGGGACTTTGTTTTCCTGTTTACTATTTTAACATGCTTTCAAGAAGTTGTAAAATCTACTTTATCTGTGGAGTGGAGGGAAAGTAATGATTCAGAAATACATTAGCACATGCATCAAAATGAGTCCGTTCTACTAGCATAATTGTTTCAACATCCTTTCACGTAAGACCTGCCTGGAAAACAGATGCTTTTGGAACCAAAAAAAAACTCATACCAATGGTCCATTAGAGAAGGTCAATGAGTGTAATCCAACTTGTGCTGAATACGGCCTGGCTTTGGTGAGTAGGTGTCTCTGTTGGTGAAACTGAACTCAAAACGAAACTTAACTTTATTGACGGTAACTAAAGGATAATATTGGAAATGCATGTAGTTATGTAAATGTCATGCAAATGTAAGATGATTGTCAGGATACATCTTGTCAAGCAGCAATTATCAAATCCAGATGCTTTTTAACAGTGGTCTTTAATTCAGTCTCCATTACCTACAGTATAAAAGTACATGTCCAAGCATTATTTTGGTCTACATTTGCTACTATTTTTTGTAGTTTTTTGGGTGCCCGAATAAAGGGAAAATGAAAAAACTCAATTTGTCATCAAAGTGGTGACAAAGACTCAGGAAAAGAAAGACACAGCGTCACATAACAAACACATTTTTAATTTTCTCCCAACAATTTCACTGCAAACGTGATTTCACTGCAAATGCTTCAGAACACCTTTTGCAGTTTATGGTTTTGGAAACAAAGTAATTAACATCATGACACAGAGCCTTGCGAACTGTCCTAAGGATAATCTTAAACTTTTCTCTCAACTTTCTTTCAACCCTGTCTCCTACAAATTGTGTTTGACGGTATACAGCTAACTGGCAACAGTAAATATGTTTTAAAAGGTGTGTAATGCTGGCTGGGTTTGGTTTTCTATTTACATAATGAGGAAATCTTGTTAATTAACTGTAAGGTTTGGATGATGGTGAACCCTTACAATCAGGATGAAGGCCAGCAGGATTGGAGTACAAGCATGAGAGAGGACAGAATCAGGCACACAAAAGTTGGTTGCAGAGCTCTTAGTTTACTGGTGAGCTGAGGCAAATGACACAAACAACATCCAACAGTTCTTACATAGAGGTCACAGGACGGCTGGACAACCAAAGCAGTCTGACTGGTGTAGCAGGTTACAGTGGATAGCAGCGGCAGCGGTGATGTCCAACCTGACCCCCATTCTCTGACCCCCTACCCTGCTTTCCCACCTGGTATAAGTACCCATAGCCTCTACCAAACATCACCTAGTGCAGGGACCCTAGACACTAGCACCACACATATTGAATACCTTTACAATTTAACCACTCTGATATTTACATAAACTAACCTTTGGCCTAACACAGATCAAAATAGAATACATAATAAACTAAAGAAATACCCAACAAAAGCCAAACTTAAGTAAAACCCCTCTACCCACTCCCCTCTCTCCTTCCTGCCCACTTGGTACAGCCTGATGAGGTAATTGACACCTGCTGAGTCTGGCAGCATTCCCATGTGTGCACTCCATGAAAACACGCCCCCCGGAAGTAGACCTCAAACAGAGAGAGTGGTTAGTAGGGGTTCCCAAAATAAAAGCACAACAAAAAATAAACTTCCTGTCTTAGCCAATGTGCATAGTTTTCACCTTAGTGAGGGGGATGCTTGCCAGCTCCCTCACACTTCTCTCCCCCTTCGGCAGGCTCGCCAACCACGTTGCGAGACAAAAAGTCAGCCACCGTGTTCTGCTTCCCTGGCCGGTAGTGGATGGAGAACCGATATGGTTGAAGGGACAGGAACCAACGTGTGATCCGGCTGTTGGTATCCTTCATTTGCTCCAGCCATTGCAGAGCCTTATGGTCCGTTTCCAAGTTGAACTCTCTCCCGAGCAGGTAGTACTTGAAGGTGTCGATGGCCCATTTAATGGCCAAACACTCCAGCTCCACTGCAGAATACCTGGTCTCCCTGGGAAACAGCTTCCTGCTAATGTATGCCACTGGTTTCCTTCCTTCCCCCTCTCCTTGCAGGAGGACCCCACCTATCCCTCGGTGAGAAGCGTCTGTCTGGACTATGAAGGGTAAGTTGAAGTTTGGGCTTTGCAGCACAGGCTCCTGGCACAGGGCTGCTTTGAGGTCCTGGAACGCCTTTTCCTGCTCCTCACCCCACACCACCTTGGTTTTCGCCGTGCTGGTGAGATCAGATAAGGGCGCCGCCCTTGCAGAAAAGTCCCGGATGAAACGCCTGTACCAGCCCACCAGACCGGGCCAGTAAAACCGGCTCGCAATCCTGTCCAAAGTCTTTTTAGCCCCTAGATGACCTGCCCAGGGAATACTATGGCCCAACTTTAACACCTGTTCCCGGAGCCCCTGTGGAACCACCAGTCTTTCCCTGTCATCTAGATTGGCTTTGTAGTACAGCACCTGGTCTCCAAGGAAGTAACCCTCCCCTGCCACCTGACCCCGCTGCACTACAGCTGCTTGTTTAAAGAGGTCCTGCAGTGATTCATCTTGTCTCTGAAGGTGCAGACAATCACAACTTTTATCAGTATCACACACCTCTGGCTCTGAAAGTCCTGAACCTGTTCTAACGGAACCTGCCATTTTCTCTTGCCTTTTCTGTCTCCTACTTTTCCTCACCTTCACCGGACTGTCAGTAAAAACCTCAAAGTAAGGTAATTCAGAGAGAACATTTAGATCCACCTCACCTGAATCCTGGTCTGGACCCTGACTCTCTGGGTCACCCTGTGCTGTGAACTGGGGAACTATCTCCTCTGGACCCTGAACAGTTTCAGCTAATACTGCCTGCCCCCCGCCCCTGCCTCTTAACTCGGCCCTGGACTGGGAAACATGCTCCTCCAGCTCCTGCTGCGATGGTCGTGTGCTCAACTGGGGCTGGCTCTCTTCCCTCTGCTGCTGCTCCACCTCATCACGAAGGTTATTCATTTGGACCTGCATTTGGCGCCATCTTTTGTCCTGTCTAATTGTTTCTTTGTCCCACCTGTCACTCAGGTCACGTTGGCACTGAAGAAATTGCTGCAACATGCTGGTAACTGAGTCCATCTCTGCAGGTACCAGGTGCTCCTCCCTAGGATGCATATTCAAAGGCAGCCCTCCTGCAGCACCCTCTTCCAGGCCATCTTCAGCCACCTCTGTCTTTGGAGCTCTGCCGTGTGCTTAGGTCCCATACTGTCAACTCTCCACGCTATACCTCTTCAATCTGGCCGCGTCTCATCCCACTTCTGACACCACATGTAAGGTTTGGATGATGGTGAACCCTTACAATCAGGATGAAGGCCAGCAGGATTGGAGTACAAGCATGAGAGAGGACAGAATCAGGCACACAAAAGTTGGTTGCAGAGCTCTTAGTTTACTGGTGAGCTGAGGCAAATGACACAAACAACATCCAACAGTTCTTACATAGAGGTCACAGGACGGCTGGACAACCAAAGCAGTCTGACTGGTGTAGCAGGTTACAGTGGATAGCAGCGGCAGCGGTGATGTCCAACCTGACCCCCATTCTCTGACCCCCTACCCTGCTTTCCCACCTGGTATAAGTACCCATAGCCTCTACCAAACATCACCTAGTGCAGGGACCCTAGACACTAGCACCACACATATTGAATACCTTTACAATTTAACCACTCTGATATTTACATAAACTAACCTTTGGCCTAACACAGATCAAAATAGAATACATAATAAACTAAAGAAATACCCAACAAAAGCCAAACTTAAGTAAAACCCCTCTACCCACTCCCCTCTCTCCTTCCTGCCCACTTGGTACAGCCTGATGAGGTAATTGACACCTGCTGAGTCTGGCAGCATTCCCATGTGTGCACTCCATGAAAACACGCCCCCCGGAAGTAGACCTCAAACAGAGAGAGTGGTTAGTAGGGGTTCCCAAAATAAAAGCACAACAAAAAATAAACTTCCTGTCTTAGCCAATGTGCATAGTTTTCACCTTAGTGAGGGGGATGCTTGCCAGCTCCCTCACATTAACATATTTGGCAAGTCACCATATGCTGATACTGAGTGTATCAGTAAAATGTTCGCTGACAAATGACAACGAATTTCATTAGTTCTTTTGCCAAAGTATGCGATCTTGGAAGACGGTATCTGCTCACAATGACATTATTGTGAAATTTAATGGTTATATTAAGGCACTCACAGCATTTGTGTCACAGTCTTTGTGTTAAAATAATATTAAAATAATTTTTAAAAAAAAGTGGAGTTTTACATGTGGCTTGATCATATTTTTTAAATATTAAAATACACCAGACTTTTTAAAAATAGATCAAAGAGATTTATTGTTCAAATTTAACATTAAGAGACTCTTTTATGCATGGTGCAAAGAAAAAATGTGAAAATGAAAATGTGTGATCAGTACATGTTACATGAGAAAAATACAGGGAAATCGCTATTTCTACACCTCTTCTCAGAGGGAACTTCCTTTACTGAAATTTTTTGGAATTAACACATTTCAGTGAGTAAATGTGAGTATGAAGTTATCATCGATTTTGCATGTTTGTGTGTGTTCAGTACCCCGTGCGTGTATTTTAGTGGTGTATGCATGATTTCTGTGAGGGGTTTGTATGTGGGTGGGGTTTGAATGGTCTTGTTAATGTTTGTAGTTTCACTACTGTGTCAAAGAGTCTAATTCTGAAAGTTTATAACTGTCCCTGACTGTGCACAATTTAGGAGGATTTAATCAAAATCATTTGACTGTTTTCTCATTTTAATTTACCTCATTCAATGAAACTCTACAATCTGTTACCAAAGTAAAATGTATGCATTTTATTTAGTTTAATTTTAGAAACAATTCTGCTACATGCTGGTGGCTTTTCTAATTTTCAAACTCTAATTTTCCAACCTCTGGGCTACTAATGACTCTTTTATCAAGGCCATTTGAGGTAAAATGCAAATTTAAAAAATCCACAAGGAATTAAAAGAGCTTCCTGTGCCCTATTCATCACATGCTATTAGCACACACTCCCATTTCTCTGTATGTGTGGCATAGCAGGGTGAGAGATACTCAAGCCTGTCCCAGAATAATGACCAACCTGTCTCTATAATGTAGGTGGTGTGTACACCTATGTCGATCTCACTGTTTTCTGAGAGAGTATCCTGCTCGTGTGCCTGTGTCTGTGTGTATGCATGTGCTTACAAATGCTATTAGATGACCACACCAACAGTACAAAAAGCAATTACACCCCCAGCTCCCCCTCAGCTGAATTCAGCTGCAGTGAATGTGGACTTTTAGGAGAGCCGGGGGTCACCCGGCAACTGGAGCAAGAGACGGAAATGGGGTGAGACGGATGAAAAACCAGAGAGGAAAGGGATAGGTGTGTGAGTGAAAATGCTCAATCTGGAAGAGCGGCGATGTGCTATAATAGCTGCAGAGTAAGGCAATCTTGTGGAGTTGAATAGTGTTGAAAGTGCTAAGATAGAGTTGTAAAAACAGAGCTTAGTCTGAGCTGAATGCTATTGTGAAGCAGAGGTCACACACTGAAGGACAGATGCACCCAATATGATTAGACTGCCCACGTCTGCCCTGTGTGTGAGATGTTGGTCAGCATTTCAGCTCTATTTCCATTAGTTTCCCTTCCTGTATTTGTGCTCCTCGGGTAGGGTCAGACTGGGTCACCGACCCCAGGTCAGCTTTACCAAAAAGACTATAGCCAAGTTATACCAAACATCCCAAAGGCAGTTGCAGCGCAGATTTAGGTGAGTGTGAGGACATAACGATGGAAGAACAGAAGGCTCAACATTCAAATGTGAGATCAAAGCTTGCAGGAGGGCATGGGATGAAAAGATTGTGGCCTTGATCTTGCAGACACACAAGCCAAAATGTGTGCACACACATGCACACTGCAACAGAAGCCAAAGGGATATATTACCTCCGTACTGTTCATCCAGATGGTTTGAATGAGGAGTTGGAAAATAAAAGTTTTCTTTAGGCCATAATAGACAAGATCTATGGAGACTGGAATGGGTGTGGGTAATGGAGACAGTCAGCTGTATTTAAGGCCTAGTCCACACTTTCATGGGTATTCATTAAAACAAGGGTTTTCCTCTCTCTGTCCACATGAAAATGCAAAACACACACTTTCAAGTGCTGTCGAGAGCAAATGCTGGCCAATCAGAAGCCTGAAAAAGAGGTATCATCTGTTCTGGCAGGCAAACAACGATGATGTTACAAGCCAAGAACTCTGTTTTCCCTGTCTACACCACAACACTAAAAGTGGAGTTTCCGAAAGTCTTTTCAGTGACCCAGGTTCATTTTCAGTGACCTACAATGCAGTTTGTGTGTGTGGACAAAAGGCCAAATCACATAGAACAAGCTATGTATTAAAAATACCCAAGTACATGTGGAGAGGGGCGAGTCAAGTCAAGTCGAGTCAAGTGTGTCTCTAAGGGCTTTACCATCTATATGGGATTTAACACTTTTTATCCCTAGACCTTCAGTTCAGATATAAAATGAAAAAAATATATATTTAACAGTGAAAAAAGAACGAAACTTCAGGAGGAGCAACAGAGGAAGAACCTTTCAGGATGGACAGACACCACAATAGCTGTTGTACCTAACGATTGTAAACTTTCAATATGGAGATGACAGACTGACAATATGAGCTAAACATAAGCTGGGCTAAGAATATTCTGATAGAAAGGTGATTTCTTATTGTTTTGTTTTCACTTTTATAAAAAATAGTGCATTTTATTTTGAAATATGGATTTTTGGGTCACCTGACAGGAAGTCATGTGACTAGGAAATCAGCTCACCTGCACATGGTGCATTTGTTTGGTGGATGTGGGTTCTGCTCTGGTTCAATGCAGGTTGAAATGTTTTTCTGTAACAAGGGGGAGTGTGTGACGGTGTGAGGAGCTCATCATTCAGTTCCTGGAATGTGGATTATATGAAACTTGAGGCAAAACCAACTGCACACCCAACAGAAGGACTAATAATCCCAGGTAAGGGTGACTTGATTTATTCATTTATTCAGGCTGCTGTAACTCTTTGGCCACCAAAGCTGCTAACTCAGGATCCTAAAACAGTGAATGTCTCTGCTCAGAAGTAGGTAAAAGCAAATAAAGATGACATCTAAGAGTCAATGTCCCACACAGGTATCCAGTCTTTAGGTATTGAAGCTGATCCCAGGAGGGAGACAAATACCCCACTAGTTGCTCCTCAGAGATAATGAGCTGCTGAGTGCTGAGTGAGATGTTTGCAGGGCCAAAGGGCTGGGATTGGAGTTGCTTCACTGGCTCTGTATGGAGAGGGCCTGGGCTCGGCTCTAAATTAGTGAGCCTTCTGGATCAATGTGGGCTGTAATTAGCTGCTATTGATCCCAGACAGATCAGCCACTACAGTAGGCCACAGCCAAGCACCTCTCAACGTCCATCAAGCTGCATCCCCGCAGCACAGCCTCAGATCACTCTGAGAGCAAACAAATAATATCAGCCAGCACACTCAGCTCCTGGTAAGTGCACTAAAGATACGGTTCAACATTTCAGGATTCACTTACATATTCCATTAGTGCACAGTGCAATGCATCTTTTTGATTCAGTGTTTTATCCTGCTTTCCATTAAATCATATAGATTACATTATGTGCTTGCGTAACATGCAGAAAAAAAAAGGGGCCAAATCTCGGGCTATTATCCTAATGCATCACCCATGAATCAGTCGTCATTATACGCCAGAACTGTAGACAACCCCAGAGATGACGGTAATGCAATCTGGCATTTGGAAATAGAGATCCAATCTTTTCCAAAATGATCACAATCAAGACTTTTTAAATATCTCATCAAAGTGAACCAAGTGATTTTGCTCTTTCCACTAATGCTAATGATCTGGGCTCTCATTTAGAAGTGTGATAGGTGTTTTCCTCTCTTTGTGAAGTGATTGGCAACAACAAGGCTTTCGTGTAAACAAGAATCTCTCCAAATAGTTCACCCACCTTGAGAAGTTTCCTTTTCTTTTCTCTCCTGCTTGAATTTGTAATCACAATAAAATATGTGGCCTGTAATTATAATGGGCTTGCCTGATATGAAGCAGAATTCAAAGCGTGAATTATTTAAGTCCATTGAACAAATGCAATTTAAACAAAGGCAAAAGAAGTGTGAAATGTGGTCAAAATTACACTTCTTCACATTCCCATTCCTCTTAAAGCGCCCACTGTCTAAGGGCTCCGAACTTTTCACGCCTAATAGACTTGAAATTACTCCCTGCGTAAGGCGCACATGATCTTGCTCGAATCGTTATGTATCAGAGAGCATGCCTCAAAGAACAATAATGGCAGCATTAAAGATTCAAACCTGTCCATTCGGCGAGGAGACAGTTCATGAACACCATCTTCAATCTCGCAGGGACATCCATCCTTGCGAGGTGTGTAATTAACAGTGTTGACCTTTTCTAACAAACAATGTCTTTATTTAGAAATGCTGCAGAGGAAAGCTGATCTTCACCCACAGGAGGCAGTAAAGTCAGGCCCCAGTAGGAAAACAGTGGGATAGCAATGATGTCAGTGAGTGTTCACTGTGTCATCCAGCATACGTAGGAAAACCAAGTCAAAAGCAGCTGGACTTGTTTGTTCTTGAAGGCATTTCACCGCTCATCCAAGAGGCTTCATCAGCTCTACTGATAGCGGTAATGATACCATTTAGATGTGTTGTTTTATTTAAAAGCATTTCAGACTTTGGCGAACTTCACAGCTGAACATGAATAATTGCCTTTGCCTCCATCCAGTCTTGGCCTCAAACTTATTGAACTACTAGAATATCCAATTTCACCCAGTCCAAATGTCCTTTTGCTGCAGTCTGGCTTGGTTAGATTCAATATTACGGTGATGTGTGCAATTCCAGGCCCAAATGAATCTCCCAGCGCAAGCCCATCTCAGAAAAGATGTTTCCAGAGATTGAAGCACAGGGATACCAGGTGGAAGAGTAGTGGTGCAAAGTGAGTGAGAGCAATTTGCTCTCTGCAGGTTAAACCAAACTTTCTCTGATATATGAAAGAGAAACTTGAATCAGCAAGAAAAAGAAAAAAAAGAAAAAAAAAACGTTAAGTGATTTTCTCAAAGACTTTGTGGAACGTTTGGGGAGGTTGTGTTATTTTTCATTCTTCTTACTACATTGGATCAAAAAGGATATTGTCTAGACTACACCCGCTGTCAAGCACAGCTGTAACTCTTAGCACAACCACAGAGGCCTCACTTCAAATTCTAGAAGAATATTTAACATGTAAACAAAACCTTACACAAAAACAAATCTCATTAACTCTGAATTATTATTTTTCTTATTTAAATATCAAGTTAAGGAAGCCACTGTGTTTTTTTTTCTTATCCTCACATGATTTGTTAGTTATATAAACAGTTATTATCTGATATGTTTTAGAGGCTCAGACTCTCGTTGTGAATCTGTTTGGGACACTTTGTAGAATACATAGTAATGTCATTCAAATGGCCCTGCCTGAATGACTGTGTTTGAGATTCTGGCTGTGTTGCGTCCTGTAGTGTCCACTTCAGTCAGTGCTCAGACTCAGAGATGTGTCAGTGGCTCCGATGCGGCTTGTCAGGCATGCTCTAGCTTCCGGCTAGCCTGGTCCAGCCAGCCCCAACCCTCCTCACACTCCTGGGACTGTCCACAGACAGCCATCACAACCCTGGTCTCTCTCTGTCTCTCATCCTCTCATCACCCGTCTCCTTGTCCCTCAAGTCTCGCCATTGGAGTGTGAACATCAGGATTAGGTAAATGACAGGAGGAATCCACAAAGTTGACTAGGCAAATGTCCTTTGGGTCCGTCTTCTATCCTGATTTTTTGGACTTCGGAAGGAAAGCACTTTTTTTTTTTTCTTTGTTCTCTCCTGGAAAGTTGTAGTCTGTTATTGTTCAACCTTTCCATTAGCTCAATCAATTTCACTATCACTCGCATCAACAACCTTTAAAAGGTCTTTGTTGCAGCATGAGGCCAATCAGGAAGCTTCATCATCTAGAGACCAGGAAATAGAAACACACTAGATTGACTCACATCACTTAATGTCATTACCAGCGGAGGAGAAGCTGTCAAAATGAAGATGAGCTTCACCGCATTACACCTTCATCGCTCAGGGTGCTCCCTAGAGTAAGGTATGCACTCCAAAACAAAGCAGCCACTCTCCACACATTCACAGAATTTAATTTTCGCATGCTGCCTTTCGCTTGATTCTATTCACTTCACTAATTTCAGGAAATGAGTGAAAGCTGAATGCAGAAAATGAAAAGAGTTGGCCTCTGTTACGTCAAAGCTACTCTGAGCTCAGTGAGACTCCATGCATTCCTCCTGCATTCCCTCCTGTTTCAAAACTAACTCTACAGCAAATCTTTACTCATTTGTACTGTGCTGTGTGTGTTTGAGTCCCCAGGGATGGTTATTAGCCACTCATTAGTTTAGTTTCATTTATAGAGTTAAATTGCTGGAAGCCCAGTAAACCTTTGACCCTTTTATGCTGCTCAGTGGAATTTGGCTGCCATGTAATGCTTTGTTTCTTTGCCAGAACGGCTATTTCAGCCTTTGTAACAATAGTATATTGCAGCCACAGAACCAGTGCAGGGGTTGGAGTTTATTCAATTAGCACTCAATATGTGTTATGGCAGCATAGTCCAAATGGAGAACCTGTCAGGTATGAAAAGAGCATAAGAATGTTCTTTTTCTCTCTCCAACCTGCGTTTATTCCTTTAAACCCATACAGAAATGCAATATACTACATATACAGTATGTCCCTATGTCAAGAGTGACGCTGCTATACATGTTACCTATCAGAGGATATGTTATCATATATATACATCCTCTGGCTATATGAAAATATAAATTCATAGCGTACAGTGTATGAAATACCCATAGTGAAATTTGTACATATACATTTATTTAAAAGATCTATATCATTCATTTGTATATGGCGTAACAACAACATATTTGTTAACTTATATAAATGTAATTCATATATACAGGTTTGTATCTTCCCATTCTGGGAAAGAGGTCTCAGACTTTTGGACCCTACTGTATACAGTATCAACTTATATTGAAAGGCATATGTCTACAATATAAGCATACTGTACATACAAAAACATACATATTAGTATTGGTTAGACATATATGTCAATGTATGAAATAGCTCCAATTTCTCTCATTTTTAGATATATGTTTTTAGTATATTTACATAGGCTATATTTCATAAATGGAAATACAATATGTACATATGTTACATATTGGTATGGGACAAATGGCAAAAAAAATGTTATTGGTTGTGCCATTTGTCCCTTCATCACAAATGGTAGCCACTGTGACAACAGTGAATTGCCTTTACTGTATAGTGAATAGTGGTAGATTGACACCTCATTATGCCAGTTCTTAATTTAACTCAGCTTATTCTGATTATATATGCATAAGTAGTATTTTTATAACAACACAAAGGGGTAAAAAAATGTATTGTTGAACATCTGTCTCTTTATCGCAAGATGGCATCACTGTTGACTTGTAATGTAATTAAGATTTAAAGAATACTCTGGCAATTACCTGTCTAATGGGGCGTTTATCAGCCCTCATTCTCCAAGCTGTCTGTCTTGCTGGCTGGCTCACTGAGAGGCAGATGCATGTGTAATTGCTGCCAATAGACAAGAAAGGGGAAGCAGCTTCAGCAGGACAGTCATCATTCCGCAAAAAGTCTTCAGGCCTGAAGGCGATGGCGACTCCGGGCGCTTGACTCTCTCTGCTCCTCGTCCTTGCCAAGTCAATCAAAAGTTATTGGAGGAGAAAGAGCAGAAATTTTCCCCGGGTATGACGAGTTCTTGATCACCTCACCCACCAATGAGACACAGACCCGCTACCTGTTTCTGTCACTCAAGCATGATCGGGGAAAGGAGGGCACCACGAGCAGTGGGAGCGTAACCACACGGAACAATCCATATTCAGTGACGCAGTGATGTGAGGGCGTTACCTTTTCTATCACCGGTGACACCTGAAGGACACCCTGCACCGTTGCCCTGACAACAATTATGAACCTGCTTGCCCGCCTTGTGTGTGAGGTCAGGGTTGAGTGACACCTTGTCTTTCTGTCTCTTTGCTCCAATGGGTGGTGCAGACTGATTGTGGCACTGCAGGCTATATATGTATGTATGTTTGTATGTATGTTTGCGTGTGAGTGTGTATGTGTGTGTGTGTGCGAGTGTGAAGTGGGACAACTCGCCATCTTAGAATTGTAGTGTGTGTTGGGGGGTGCAAAGGTTGATGGGGGTATTAAAGACAGTTAGGGGGTGGTTAAATAAATGGGAAAGGGCAAGGGAGGTGAAGAGAGTGATTAGATAGGCCTCCACAGGCTGAATTGCTTTTCTCTCAGCGTAATAGAACCAGATCCACCACTGCTTGATATTCTGCTGCAAGAGAATGCTGCTTATTTAAAATGGTGGGCATGTGTATTTGGACATCAATAGTACTGGTGGTATCATCCATTCAAATGGCCCTAAATCCATCCCACAGCACTTTTACAAGGTTAAAAATGCTGTTGGCTACAAAGCTTCTAGTGTGTATTATGAATCGATTATCTAACTTTATAAGTGTATCCAAGTGTGTTTTTTTCTTTAACTGCATGAATATTTCATCCAAACCTGTATATTTTCTCATGTAGTAAACTGTCTAGATTATGGCCCAACACTCCTTACACAGCTGAGATGTACTGTCTGTGCTGGGTGATGGATTCTATTGACCTCAGTGATACACTATCACACATTGACTCAAACATATTGCACTGGACAAAGTTGTCTCTCTGGTAAACTACAGTTGAGTTTCTACAAATGAAAGGCCCTCGGTGAGAAATAATACAGATTAGTGTGTTGCGCAAGCCTGAAGTCCACAACCTGCATGGTCTCATTTAGAGGGAAAACAAGTGTATTTTCCGCATTAAGTTTTTAAATCATCAATCAGTCTCGGTCTATTAGAATTGAATGTTTCATTATCATCATTGACTCTGCGTTGTCCATATTTAAGTTGTAAACAATGTACCTGTGGACTTTATAGAAAATATTGCAGTGGTCTGGAATGTCAGTGAATCATGACAATTTCTACTCAAATAGATCCTGCAATACAGAAGCTGCAGCTAACCTTCATGTTTGAAAGGTGTGTGTGTGTGTGTGTGTTTTTTGCAGCACTGCTTCCTTCACCACAAGTCACATATCTCTCCATTCGCGGTTGAGAGTTGAGTTTTCAATCTGTTTATGTTTTTTTTTTTTTTTTGGGGGGGGGGGGCTTTTTTATGCCTTAATTTGATAGTACAGTAGAGAGACAGGAAATGGGGAGGCAGAGAGAGGGGGAATGACATGCAGCAAAGGCCGTCCAATGCAAGACTCGAACCGGGGCCAACTGCAGCGAGGACTGTAGCCTCTACACGCCTGCTTAGACCACTACGCCACACGATAATGCAAAATTCTAATGCAAATTCTATTAACGCACCAATCCAATCAAAAACTACAGCTCCTCCCATGGGCTCTGGCTTTAGTCGTCTTCTTACCAAAGGCAGGTGGGGCCACATAAGTTCGACTGTCATATAGTATTTGTACACAGTTGACAACGGCCCCTTTTCCACTACCCTTCTAGCAAAATACATTGCATGGGTGGCCTTCCATTTGTCGTGAACACACTGAATAATGGATGGTTAAATCAAAAAAGGACAGCGATTCTAACTGTTCCTTCAAATAGAAGCATTAAATAAGTGTTTTAAATATTGTTTAACATCATCTAAGTGTTATTTCCCAGTGATGTAGTATAGTATAGCTGTGCTTTTGTGTGGGTCTGTGTATGCTGAAGCCTGGAAAATGCAGCTTTGTCCATATGGATTGATCAGTGGGTGGTCGTTGATTAATTTAAGTGGGCTCTGTGGTGCAGCAGGTTAGTGATTGTCAGATTATAGCCCTTAATTGATTGATTCATTTTTATTAGTTGTGTAATGAAATTACCTATTGACAGTCCAGCCAGACTGGATCTGATCAGTAAACACTGGTGGTGGATAAGGTTTCAACACCCACCTGTGTTTTTGGACAGCTCTTTTTCTCATGCATATTAGATATGAGTGTTTATATGTGAGCATTCTACATTCAATAATGTCTAATATTTACAGTATATTAATATTGTATCAGTAATTGGTAGTTCTACTAAAGAAGTGACACTAAAAACACATATGATCCTGTATATTGACAAGCTCAAGATTAACTAAAGTAATAAGAGATTAATTTGTCAACCCACTTATCAATCTACATCAGTCCAGTAATTCAAAGAAAATGGATGGGGAAATTAATGCCGCTGGTACCATTTCATTAAAATATGAGTAAAAAAAATCATTTGGATTTTAATTTAAATTCAGAAGAGTACATTGTTGAAAAAGAGAGGATGTGCTTTAACTGTGTAATTTCATATGAGTTGTAAGAACTCATATTTCATACTTTTGACAGGGACTCTATTATGATACTTTCAGTTTTTCTTGTTCAATTCTAGATGATTACAAGACATTTCATTTTACTCATCTTTCAATAATAACACACAACGCATCAAGCATTTCATCACACTGAGAGCACTTACAAACCTGGCAACTCAACAAAAGATGGTTCTGTCTTTTTAGTACAAGGTGCCTAATGGAGTTCATATTGACACAAGGTATTATAACACGCTATTATCCTACAAACTGAAAGAGATTGAGCCACTGGGGGGTTGCATTCTTCTATACCACAGTGTTTTACAACATTTACAATGTTTCATGAGACAGGGCTCTTAAATCTTTTCACCATCCTTCTAGAAACGTTCCAAAATACAATCTAAACCGCCTTAAAATGAATTTGGACCGGTCCAAATTTAAAGTCTATGTTTTTCTACATTATTATTAGTTCAAATTATTAAAAGTAGCCTTTAAGATAAATGAAACAGCATAGAAATGATTAGATGATCAATAATCAGGCTTTTTATTTAAATTCAACTTAAAACAGCTGAGAGTAGAGGTGTTTCAGTCACACCTCAAACTAAAAAAAAACAGAAAATGCATGATGAATCAATTTTACTTCATCAATGGAAAAGTTGTAACATTACTGTGTTCATACATTAATTTGTACTTAGTACTTATTTACTAGTTAAACCTAAAGAACAAGATTCATATAATGTAATAGGTTGCCAATGAATGCCTGTGTTTTCACTACCTTTTTGTTTCCCCTTTCAAGTGTGCACACACACACATGCACACAAACTTATCCCCATGAGGAATACTCGATGACATAATGTATTTCCTAGCCCTTTAGCCTGACACTAATCACCACAACTAAATGCCTAAATACCCTAACCTAAACCTAATTGTAACCTGAACCTTAAAATCAGGTCTTGACCCTCAGAAAGCTGTCTCTACCTCAACTTTTGTCCCCAAGGTGACATGACAGTCAGGTTTAAGTCCCCACCAGAACACACATACACACACACACACACACACACACACACACACACACACACACACACACACACACACAATTTGTTCAGGCAGCGGGAGGGTGAGAGAAGTGAGAGTTGGCAGTCCTGCTTTACATAGAGTGAGAAACTGAGCGGACTGAGAGTAGGCGGGTTACTGACAGTGTCTGTCACTGTAACACACACACACACACACAGTGATACACAGGGTGCTTGTTGGCTTGCTAACTTACTTGCTGGCTAGCTGAACTCAAACTGTCTTGGGACATAATGTTAATGTTTTTCAAGAAATGAACATTAGAAATGTTACTAAGTTAGCTAGTCGGCTGCTGACCTGTTAGCCAACAAGTGAGCAAATAACACTGACATTACTGTCAACGCTAACATCAGACAGTCTGACGTTACCTGCTAATGTTTACATTGATACTAGCTAACTTCGGCTGTCGTGAGGTCAGAGGCTGGTTGTTCAGGTGCCTTTTCTCAACGTAAAAAAACTGCAGTATCCCACCACCACGGGACACTATTATCACTCTGACAGTCAATACCGGCAGTGAAGTTTGTGCGCATGCATGTGTAAATGTTGTCATGGGGATGATAATGAGAGGTGCGAGTGCTACACAAAACATGCAGTCAGTTTCCTTTTCATCACAGTTCGTTGTAATGTTACCAGAGTGTATGTTTTTTTTGTTTGTTTTTTTTCAACTCCCAAAATGAATTTACATCCTCCTGGATCCTATTTTTATCAGCGCTGGATGACGGGAGATACTTAAACTTGAGCCCTGCATGACAGCAGCAATAAGAATATTGCTATGAAGTCATACAGCAAGACTTTAAATTAGTCTTATAATAAATATCATCATAAAATGTGTTTATTTCAACTTTCTTTTAGCTCTCCTGTAAAAGAAAATAAATGGCATAGGCCTCAGGGTAGGCATCTGGTTGAGTAGATTTGTCATCATATTTTATCACCTCTCTATAAAAACTCAGTGGATAAATTTGTTTGGCCAACTACCCCCCATGCTGTTTCCTTAATTGGGAACAGCATGCAGCTAGTAGCTCAACAGCACTTGTGTATGTTGTATTCTGAGCAGTATCTAAGTTAATAGTACCGAATACTCCCCTGTCATTCTCTAGTTCATCTCAGAACCTGGCTCCCTTCTTTTTGCTGCAGGCGTCTGCTAATAGGGACCTTGCCCGAGGCGCTTCACCTCACACCCGCTATATCGCTGCATCAACACTGGGCTATGATATGCACAACAAAAATGAACTCTATCATTAATTCCGCTGTAGTCTTACAGGAATATCTGGCTGTCTGTATAATATCATATATTTCTTACATTGTGTCATATTGAAAACAAACAGGTTATTAATGCTGTGAGATGATTGAGTGTGTTCCCCTCTGTAGGCCATGCAGAGGACATTATCAGCTGCAGCATGCTGGTTCAATGTCTCTTCCAACAGTCTGACCTAGTTACCAAATCACTCTCGCACACAAACACACACCACCACGGCTCTTTAGCGCGTATTGCAGGGGGGGGATAAGTAAAGTGTCATTCCCCCAGCAGTGTCTCGTGGTTCCAGTGTAAGGAAAGATAGCAACAGTTCAAGGAGACGAAGGGAAAGGAGGAAACATTGGCTTGAGGACCCTATTCAATGTGTCTTCCTCAGCGTGTGTGTGTGTATATGTGTGTGTGGGTGTGTGTGTGCTGCACATGCTGGCTGACTCTCCTCTCAGTGGCAGAGCTGCTTTCTAGCACACATAGCTCACTGTTCCTCCCAGTTCAGCCTCCACTCAATCAGCTGACGTTTATGCCCCCCACCCCACACACACACACACACACACACACACACACACACACACACACACGCACACACACACGCACACTCAGCCCCACTCGTCCCTCTCTCACTTGCTCTCTCACTCTCCCACCCCTCTTACAGTATCTGTCTCTCTATCTTAGTCTCTTCTTGAGTCTTTTTTTCAGTCTTAAAACACTTTATATTTTGCATTTTAAGTGACCTGAAAAGTAAATCATGCACATGAAAAAAACAACAACAAAAAAAACAAAGCCAGGCAAAATAATTTATTGGTAATTTTGTTTGCGTTTTCTGCTGTTCCTTACCCGTCTGTAGTAGTGATCAACTCTTATAAAAAAATAAGAATAAACAATTGTGTTATAAAGCAGCCATAGGCTATATTTTCTCCACTAAAATGTTGGCACACAGAAGATAACTGCACCATATCCAATACAAGGGGGAAAAAAAGGAGCTTATATTTATCACATAATACTAATACTAAATATGTCTGTGTTCTGCACTGTAGGTAACTAAAATAGCAAGATGTTTTTGAAAGGTGTGTGGGTGGTGGAAGTGCACACATTTCTCAAAGATGGTCTAAAGGATATATTGTTCAAGCAATCTGCCCACATGCTGTCAAACATGAATCTCTCGTGTGTAATGGGAATAAATGGCCTGTTTATGGGTTCGTCTGTATGCATACACAGGGGCCATACCCTAAAGGCTAGGGTCTGCCTGAAACTTACATTGATGTCTGGGGGAAGAGGGTGGAGGCCGACGCCAGACTCAAGACCCAAGGCGTGAAAACGTGCATCTGACTCTAATTTTCAGTGTTTCTTACTCATCTCACCTGCTCCTTATAACCTATGTAACTCTGCGCTTGGTGTGTTTTTTTTATATATATATATATCCATCCAGACTGTATTGTCTAGTTCAGGGGGGGCACAGGGTGTATTGTGTAAGTGTTAAGTACAGGGCCTCGTGCCATGGATGGAGCAGGCTCTGGAGATGTTCGGCTGAAGTGAATTGCCGAGGCAGAGGCCTGCTGCAGGGGTACTAAGCCATCATCTTTGGCCGGGGCTTATGTCAGGGCTGTGGCAGTGTTTGCCATGCCGCACAGCCCAGGGATACGGTGTAGCAGTGGCTCCTGCTCCTGTCTGCTCCCCTGTCCTCCATGTTGTGAGACACACTACTGCCCTGGAGCTGGGAGCCATGGCACGGAGCCTAGCTGGCCTACCTGTGTCTGCCCTTATCCCGTCAGCCAGCTGTGGAAGCTCTGTGTGTGAAGACACAGAGCGTGTGTGTGTGTTTGTCTTTGTGTCTTGAGCAAACTGAAAATCAGTGACTATGACAAAGCATTTAGTTGCACCAAGGCTTGTTCTTTTGCTTCTTTTTAGAAAATCCAATGTGAATTAATTTATTCTGAGATTTGTTGAGGGTTCGACCTATTATCACACCGAGTGTACTCTTCAACCAAACCATAATATTACAAATGACAGAGTCTGGAGAATTCATGACGATGGTTCAAATTGCCCTTTTGGTGTTCAGAAGCCATTTCTTGCTTCCTGTGTGACAGGCAAATCAGTCCATTTCACAAAAGATATGTTATCCATCAGCCAATTGATTTGCAAGAGACTTGGAAGAGAAAGCACTCCCCTTCTCACTACAGCTGCATGATACTGTGTGTCCACTTAGATATGCCAATATTTTCACCCATTCTGTCTTATCAATTTCTCCATTTCCAAAGGGAAGCAATTAAAACCTGATAGCCCTAATCTCTTTGTTGTTTCATTGCTGAAATTTCGCTCAAATATTTATTTATCAGGGAGAGGTTTTCTGAGCACATTCAGTACACTAATACTTTTCTTCAGCATAGTCCTGCTTTGTATTCATGCAGTCACATGTTGTTTACACCAGGGTGTTGCTTTGTACGATCACAATTCTTCGCAGTATAGGCAGCAGCGGCACTGAGGGGTGTGTGGTTACAGGATCAGGCTGGAGTTATTCCATATTTTTCTTATTGTCAACAAATCCCATGACAAGACCAAAACCAGCAATGTGTTAGCAGTACTTCCTGACTTCCCAAACCTGTTTGTGACTCTCAGCCCCAAAATCATTTGTTCCTACTAAATATATAAGGGTAGTAGATCCTTTTTCTTTTTTTTTTTTTTAAACCTACACAGTGTAATTTTTAGGAAAAGTTACTGATAGTAAATTGTAAATTTTTGGGGGACTGTTTTCAACTGCGGATTTATGAGAGTATTTAGAACGTGTATGTGGGATTGACTAGAAATAAACTAGAGTGCCCATGTTCAACTTAATGAAGGAGCACACCAGTGCAGTGTGGCTCAATAACATGTTTTAACAGTCTTTGGACAACAATCTATCAGGCATATAAGCTGTGCAGTGTCAAGCGTTAGACTTGATATACTTGTTAGTAGGGTCAAGTTATGGTAATTGGTGTTAGTCTTTTTGTGGGCTTTATCGATTAAGACAAGTGCAGAATATTGCCAGATTAATCCTTTAAGGATGTTGCTCAGGGGCACATTTCTAATGGTCAGTATTTTGCCGATGGAAAGTTTAGTCACCTTACAGATTCTAGGTATATTTCCCAGTGGATTACTATTTGAAGAAGTATACTATGTACTAATATAATACAGCAGGAGCAACATCCCTGTATATGTCTCTTTTTGTCTACAATCTAACACATCAGACATGAATATTAAAAATGATCAAAGCAAGATTTCTTTAAAAATGGTAAAAGTTAAATGGATCTGTTCAGCAACAACTTCATTATCCTGGAGGCAAAATTAAAAACTGTCTCCTGACACATGCTTTAATATGTAGTGGTAACAGCCAAAGGTGTAAATTCAGCCACATTGCAATATGCTTTATGAGCGTCTCCCTGATTATGTATCCCCCTCCCCCCTTAACAGTGCAGAGAGCTTAGGGAGCTCTCCTAACCAGAGTTTAGGCTTTAATTTAAATAAAGTGGTCAGATTTATGCATGTAGAATAATGAACATCAGTTTACATTACCTCTGCTCAGAATTCCACATGCCCTCACTTGACACTCAGGGCACATAGTCACACATATGCACATAAGCATGATAGCAGACTATAGTGTAGAGCAAATGCTAATTTTAAAAGCGCTTTATCATCCTGTGATAAAATGTGCCCTTTAAAAAAAAAAAAAAAAAAAAAAAAAAGGGGGAAAAATGAGAACGTTAAGTGGAAGTTGTTTGATATTTCATGATCAAAAGGACAGGAATGATAACTGATACACTGGAGTGTTAAATTGTGCTTTAAATACAACACTTGGCATTATAACATAAAGGTAACCCTGCTGTTTTTAAAGAGGTATTCTGTCCATTGCAGTCTGTTTTAAAGACGAAACATCTATTGCTGTAGACAGTGATGTGTGCAGTTCGGTAACAACATTTTTATTTAAGTGATGAAGCTCACATATCCACTTGATTTTATTGATATAAACTGTAGACTGTATTGGTTTCTTCTTCACAATTCATGCATTCTCTTGTGTATTTGTACTTCCCATTACTTACTCAAAAAATACAGCGTCTACCAGACTTCCTATTACCTCCTATAGCTGCACAATCTGGTCCAAACATTCCTTCTGTCTTTATCGTGAACTTGTCCTCTTTGGATCAGATGGTCCCACACTGCTATACCACGCCACATACACTGCCCTTATTTCCAGTGTCCTGAATACATTCATGATCCCAGCCGTTCACCCCAGAGTACCCACTTATCTTCCATGTTACCCGGAGTCACCCCTCAGTCCCGACGCCTAAGGCCATGTAGCCCCCTCCTTTGTCCCAGATCCCACTCAGCAGGATGCAGCATTCTCCCTAACAACCATGGGGTCCATTTGGACTTGCTCCAGTTACCACCAAAAGAAAATCTTTGACACAAACACTCCATGGACACAGACAAATGCAAATAAACTTGAATTTTTTTTTTTTTTTTTTTTCTTCTGTCATCATCTCTGTACACTACAGACACACACACATGCAGGTACATTCACATAGAAACAAATATAGAGTTTGTCCTGGTCAACCTGCATGCTTAATAACCTAAGTAGCACAGCGCCTACCTATATTGTCCTGTTGGCATTTTGAGTAAACTAAAAGGTCTGCTAATGCTTTCTGCTCTGTCTACCATTTATTTAATGCTCCAAGGCACACGAACGCTGCGTAAAGAAATGCCCTCTGGTACAGTGCAGTGCACGCAAATGCACAAAACGATACACTACAGACATGCATTTCTTTCCTCCTCTGTCTTCTCTTTCATACACAGAGATACTGGCTTAAACACTGTGAAAAAAGAGAAAGTAATCATTCAACACACACATGCATTTAAGCTGTAAAGAGGCATCGTGGTGTGACCTCAAAGAAAGCCTCTGGTCTGTCCCATTATTTGTGCATGCCCACACGCACACACAAATACGAGTGAGTGCCCCCTGGGCAAAGCAGTTCACCCAAACACATGCCTAAATGGAAAAAAAAACAGGAGAGCTCAAAGTCTTCCTACATTTATGTCCCTTTTTTCCTCAACATCTCCATTTGTCATCTGTTGAATCACTCTCTTCATCTCATATCTATCAATCTGCCATCTAAGGACCAAGTGTCAGAAATGAAAGTTACATAAGGGCAACAAAAGCACAAGCACACACGGCATTCAGCTGTCTAATTCAAAGCAATAAATACGCTTTTGTGTTAGGAATTTCACAAGAAGATGAAAGCATCAGTGCAAGCGCACACACTCATGCACTCACGCCCACACAACAGGCTGCCGCAGCTTCCCAAGGTTGAGAATGTCTGCTTTCCAGAGCAGAGGCCTGCTTGGTGGTGCTGTCCAAGGTCCTGACTAACGGATGTAGCACAGGAGCTTTCCGTGGTTCTGAAACCTGCTCAGGCTCCCGCATGCTGTGAAGTGGCAAGCAGTGAGCATGAGTTTTAGGCTAAAAATAATACTGGTAATGAGTTGTACATACTCTATGTAAAGTGTCTGTGGCTTTTTTAGTAGCCAGAATTTGAAAAAGAAAAACTCCCATATTTTTTCAATGCATTTCATTACCTATAGCTCACTGTGTACAGTACCTTTTAAGCATAGGTACTATATCAGTTGTCTTAAATGTAGTTTTTACCATTGCAAGAAGCAAAAGTTATAATATATAAGTGAAGGGCAAGGACATGTTATACAGCTCGGTCAGGGACAGAATTTCCACGGTACAGCCTGAGTCATGATGCTGGTGGCAGACCCACCGTTTAATGTGATTTCTCAGACTTCTCCGTACTTAGCAATGTGGGACACAGTTCAAGAGCTCAGACAGAATATATCGGGGGAGCTGTGTGTGTGTGTGTTCGTGTGTGTGTCTGTGTGTGTGTGTGTGTGTGTGTGTGTGTGTGTGTGTATGTGCGCACGCATGTGTGCGTGCACACACGACTGTGTGTATGAGAAAGAGTGCAGGCTGGCTGATGAAGTTTGTGTGTGCATAGAGGTGGTGTGTTTGTATGTGTGCGTGTTTTTCTGTGTGTGTGTGTGCACACGCTCACACTAAGTTGGGCGTAACGATGGATTCAAAGGGAGCCTTTGAAGTATTTTGATGTTCCCTGGCTGCTCTCTTGCCAGTTTCCTAAATAGGTCAGAGACTCTGCTCTCTGCCTTCTGCACTGTGCTAGTTGTGCTGCAGCCTGCTAGAAAGAGTCAGAGAGGGCAAGCAAAGGAAAACAGTCTACTTAACTTTACATCGCCTCGCTTGAACTTAAAGTGTGGCTGTATTTGATAGATTTTAATTGATGGAGTTGTTGTTTTGTGCTGTTTGTGATTGCAAGATGCTCGACAGGTGAACCTCTGGGGCTGGGAAGTTGTGGACATTTAGTTAGAGAATAAGTGAGGAGGGACAGAAGGAAAAGGTAGACAGATGGATAGAGAAGAACAAAGAGACAGAAAGTGAAATGGAGTCGCAGATAGAGAAGAATAGAATAAGTTAGACAAAGAGAAAGACGGAGAGATTGAGATAGAATGAGGGAGTGATGAGAGGGATGGCACAAGTAGAGCAGGAGAGACATAGAGTGAGAGAGAGGTATGCGAGTGTGGTGTGGTCCTGCAGGCCATCTGTCCATGGTGCTGTGTGAGTTCTGGCTTCATGCTGCTGGTTCCATGTAGGCCAGTCATTTGCATCTTCCAGCCTGCTGATTAATTTGGTATCTGGAGGAAGCCTTTTCTCAGACACATCAACCCAGTCATGCCCATTTCATTGCGTGTGTGTGTGTGTGTGTGTGTGTGTGTATACATGCATGTGCAGTGCACTCATGCCTGCATGTGTGGCTCTTAATTTTGTGTTTTGGAGGAGGTCTCGCTCCAGCCTCCACAGGTGCCAGGGTGAGTCCAGCACAGAGCCAGACTCAGACTCGAGTGCCAACCCTACATAGCAGCTACCTTGTGGGGCAGCAAAAATATATCAGGGTGGTCTAAACTTAGAATAACAGAGCTGTCCATTTGTCCTCTTTTTCTCTGTCTTCTCTCCCATATACAACTGAAGGAGGCGTACATGTGCACATACACAGACACACGTGCAAGCATGCAAGCACCCTCTTCTCACCATTCCCTGGGACCCTGTTAGCACCTCCTCTTCTTCTCCTTGCAATAGGAGGAATAAATCAGAGTGAGTGAAGTGCTTGTTTTAGTTGCCAGTGCTGGCATGTCCAAACCTGCAGGGGGGGGGTGGCGTGATTTATTGTCGAGTGGCCCAAAGCGAACAAATTCTGCCATGGGAACAGGACAGACACCCCCACAGAATGTGATTTGCCTTCTGTTGGGCTGGACCGTGTTAGCAAATAAGGCAGAACCCATCCCCTCCTTGCTCCAACACACACATACACACCCCCTTTTTCACGGCTGAAATACAACTGGGGACAAGCCAGGGGAGATCAGAGTGGGAGGCTGGTGTACGAGGGAGGGAGGTATTTCTGTGTTACAAAAAGCCAGATCCCTGTTTCCCTCTGCTCCACCCTGCTCATCGGCAGCCCACAGCCCTAAAAAAGAACCCCTGGGTGAAACTTTTTATTCTGATCCTCCCCCCTTTCATTGGTCCCCCCAATCTGGACTAAACCAGAAACCCTCGGCCTCCCTCTGGGCTTCTATGATCCCCTCCATGTCCCAGCCGTGGATAAAAGTCGTCTTACATCCTCACAGATGTTAGGCCAATTTTCCAACACTCGAGGCCCCACACAGATACACAGGTTTGTGTCGCAGTCAAAGGCACCATCAGCCACACATCCACACACACGCAGGCACATCACACATTTGCAATCAGCATACACATAACTAATGTGTGTTACTGCTGCATATCAAAGTCTGCATGCATCCCCACAGACTCCTGACTTATCATTAGAAAGACACACTCTCACATGCACCCACATGTGCACCCTTTCACAGATGATGCACATTTTTTTAGCATGCAATTTTCCCTTTTTTTTGTCTTTTCTTTTTATTTTAGCTATGTGGCAAGTTTCTGCAAAATAACCTCGAGATTAAATGGAACTAAGTCAAAACCAGACAGATGACCTATCATATTTGAGGTATCGCCACCTGCTGTGTTTTGAAAAATGAGCGACTATATTTGAAGCATGGGCGTCGGGTCTGCTTCTCCCCACTGTTTATCTTAGTTGACTTCCCATGGGGGATTGTAATGCCTGTGTCAGCGGACACACTAATAGAGATGTGTGAGGTTAAGACTATTGTATACATCAACGCCAGGGATCTGTGCTCCACTATTATAGGACTGTCACCTTCCCCCAGGGATTATACAGGTTTTAAATGGAAGAACAGCTTCTTACAATACAACACTGAGGGGTTTTAATCTAGACAAACAACACCTTCATATGAGGTATTATAGCAGACTGTCATCCGCGGATCTCTCTCCTCGTAGAGAAGGCTGTAAGGGGGCTCACTGAAGGCCTGCCACAGACCATGTGAAGAGGATTAGTCAGAGTGAATCTACCTGTCATCAGGTAAATGTTAATGTGCTAAACCAGATGAAACTGTCTGAGCCTGAAATAAGAATTATGTATTGGCAGGGTTGAGAAGGTTACTTTCAAAATGTCATCTGTATCGGAACAGAAATTTCCTGCTAAAGATTGCATGAGTAATATCACATTTTTGTGACTTTTAAAGTGCTGTACCAATCCATTCTACATCCCCGCTATCATTTTTACACTTTTCATCTTGCACCACCAGCAGGTCAAAGTTTTATATGGTGAAATATCTCAATACCTGCTGAATGGATTGGCACAAAATTTGGTACAGACGTTCATAGTTCTCATGGCGAATGCCCTGATGACTTTGGTCGAGATACCCTTTACAGGAAACATGAGGTTGATATTTTTGTTTTTTAGTGACATATCTAATAAATTTGATACAGATATTCACATTTCCCTAAGGATGAACTCTTATAGTTTTGATGATCCCTTCATTTTTTTTTTCTACTACCACCAGTGCTTCAAAAAATACCTGTGAAACTTAAAACATAAGCCTCTGCTGCAGCAATGTTAGCATGCTAACGCACAAAACTAAGACATTGTAAATGTCAAACAAAACCATATTTGCACTGTCATTGTGAGCATGTCAGCATGCTGATGTGTTAGCTCAATGTACAGACAGAAAATTGCTAATGTGGATATAAATTAAAGTCTTGTATCAAAACGTGCAGCAGCATTTTACAGCTATATTTTATCAATGAAAAAAGCTGTACAATGCTATTTGATTTTTCATCATCATGACCATGACCCATGGCCTGCAACTTGGACCTAATATTTTTGTCTTAATGAGAGTGAACGATTGATCCATTCAGCCAAAAGAAAATTCATTTGAAACCAGCCATTTCATAGTTTGTTCAGATCAGACATTTACCTCCGTGCTACAACAAAAAGGTTCCTTGGATTTTAAAGTTTTTCATTCTTAGCCCAAAGCCATTTCAGACAACTTGAGTGGCTGTACAGAGCTGAAGAACAGTTTCCCTTCACCCCAAGGAAAGGTGATTGCATTTGTTTGCCTGTGTGTGTGTGTGTGTGTGTGTGTTGGAGTCTTGAACTTGTGTGTGCCTGTGCAAGTTTGCGTGGCAGATGCATGCTTTTTTTGACAGTTTCTGAAATAGCTTTCTGACCTTTCCGTGAAGTTTTTCTCCTCTTTTGTGCTGTCAGCCATATCCTCCTCTCCTAAATCGATGGCTGTTACTTGTGCTTTCTTCCTAACAGCAGCGCTTGTCTGACGTTATGCATTAATAATGTTTAATAATGATTACAATCTCAATCTAACCCACCCACCCCCTACCTTCTTTCCCCCTCTCTCTCTCTCTCTCTCTCTCTCGCTCTCTCTCTGTCTTTCAGTCTCTCTCTGTGAATTTATTCATGGGGAGAAATAGCAAATTAACCAAATTCCAAATGGCTATGGCAGAGGCCTCAGAGCAGGGTAACAAGTTGAGGGAGAAAACACACCAAACACAGCAGTCTTCATTTACATTTTCATTTAATTTTCCTCTGGCCTGTAGCGCTGTGTACAGAATCAATCTTTCTAACTCCATTTCCAATATATTACTGAGAGACAGCAGGAAGAAAGGGGAAGTATTGATTGGCTGAGTGTTCATTGTGTCTTCCCACAGATTGCACACTTCATAAGAACAGCAATGAAATTGCTGTTTGTTTCCTTTTTCTGTGTCTTTATTTTATGTGAAAGAGTAATGATAGTTGTTTGATGTGGCTGAGGTGTGACAGTCAATACACATCTCTGCTTCTGCACAGCACATCTTCTCTTATTTTGTCTTGACCCAGTAAACACTGATTCTTAAAGAAATTGTGCAAATAGGCTAATACAGCACTTCACTCCAAGGAGAAATTATCATTATCACGCCAACACTGCAGGGTAGTTGAATGTTCAGGTATCTACACATTTGAATGTCTCAGAAAACAAAGTTGGCATACAAAGTCTAATAGGTCTCTAATAGGTCTAGTTTGCTAAACCCCTCCCCCAAGTCACAGATTAGCAACCGTAACTAGGCATGGCAGGTTTTCTGGCTTTGTATTTCTCTGTATGCTAAAGAGTAACACCCAGTATCTTTTTATCAAAGCAAAAACATAAAAATGCTAAGAATTTAAACTGTGTGTTAATCTGCCCTAACGTAAATTACAAATGCCAGCATGCCGGACTAACTTCCTTCCTAACTAAATAAGGGGCATTGCATTATTTCCAAAGACAAAGTAGTATGTTATTAGCTAGATTTTTGGGTGGGTTAAAGGTTAAGTTAGAAAAATACCTGTAGAGGACTGGAACATAAACATCCATCCTGTGGGAGCCAAGGTGCTAATACATCAAAGTGCCAAACACATTGGTTATTTTTCATCTTCACTCCCCTTTCTCTTGTAAAAGTGAAGCATTTTGTTAACTGATGTTTTAAAATAACAATGTATTAAATTACAATGTACCAGTGTGAAGGAGGTCACTCATAGTGATCCAACTCCAGCTCAGCTCTAAGGAGCTTTATAGTGAGTTTCAGCTCAGTGTTTTGCTGTCTGGTCTGTAAATGTACAGTGTTGGTTCATTCTCACTGCTCTCATAACGTCACTTTTGGCTGCAGCAGGCAGCTATTATCAATCTGCACATTACTTGATGAGCACCAAACAGCATCTGACACTAGCTAGCTACCTGGTGAACATAGTGGAGCATTAAACAGCTAAAGAGCCAGATATGATATATCCCTCAGGAAGTGGTGGAGACCAAAAGTTAGTTAAAAAGGGAGTGTGTATCGGACTTACATTCACCAGGTTGTCAGAAACATTACTCTAAATGAAAGCTAATGTTGCTCTGTAACTGCTCAATGTGTAAATCAGCAACTGTTTGCGAACAAGTTCACTATATCAACTTAAACGATGATTTCTCAATGCTGTGTTCACGTTTCTGCTGCCTGTAAGTGGCACAAATGTGTGGCCTGCTAGTTTTTCTATAATAAGCATTTAATCATTAAAGGATGATGTAGAATAAAAAAAATAAACATTTTAATTCCATTTTTTAATTTAAGTGTAGTAATTATAATACCAGGGCTAACAAGATCTACCCTGCAATACACAAACAATACTGCTCCTCATCATCAGCCGGTGCTGATTTTTTGAATATGAATAAAAAACTTGAGACAGAACTGTCTCCAATGAACCCATATAGTTACTGTACTATACTGTAAATCATTGTTTCTACCTGGCTTAGCAAGAGGTGAATTGCAGTATCAAAACAAATGTAATAAACATTTATTAACCCAAAACAGAACCATGTAAAAGATATGCTTATTATTATTTTACATAAAATTGTGGTTAGAATCATTGCACTAAATAATTGAAATTATTTGATCTACTTGTGTTTATGTGTTTTGTGATGTTACAAAAGTAAAAGTTTTAACTCAAAATCTGCTATTATAATAAAACTTTCAGCATTTTCAGCCAATTTTTCAGCTGCTGGTGGCAGTTCACTGCTGCCACTGATGTTAGTTGCCTGTGTTTGAGGTTGAAAAGCTGTTAACTGAAATCCTGACACCCATTCACACCTGCAGCTGGAAGAGGTAGGCAAATCTGCCTCAGGATAAGTCCTCCATATACTTGGAGTTTCTATTCAGATGCCAGTGATTTTCAGTGAGGAGCAGAGACTCCTAATGGAGGTGTATATTAGGCAGCCAGCTGTCTGTTAGTGCAGCGCTGTGATTGATGGGAAGAGACATGCGCCATTTACTGGCCTAGCTGGAACTAGAAGGAATCTCCATCTTCGCTTTCAAAGGAGTCACAAGACGCCTCACAGAGAAAATTGGCCTATTTCCATGGGGGGGCTGAAGATCCGCTAAATTCAGCGCCAGTCACACAGACATACAAACAAGCACACAGTGTGCCTGTTTACACATGCATACAAATATACCTGTGTGCATACACATGGACAGTAAATGAGGACAAGCACAGGGTCACACTGTGCTGAATTGCATAATGGGTATTTCCCTGCACTTACAATACAGTTTGCTTTATGAGTTTGTAGTTTACTAGTTGCAGGATACATATGTCACCGCGAGCACATTCGCACATACACAAATACAAGCACAAACACCTTTTTGTTATTCCATCTGTCTCAGTTTACAGCTCTTCAGATGAATGTGTTGCTTGTCAGTCAAAAGTTGCTAAAAAAAAAAACAACGGATTTTAAATTTTGAATTTTTATGTTTTCTTTGTTCATAAAAGTCTGATTAATCTCAGGATCATATTTTTTCATTTCAGACTAACATGATTGATCTCAATATAATATCAATATATGCTTGAGTAACATAAAAAAAAGAGTGAATACTTCAATTGCCAGAATCACTCACATATACAATAATAGAACAGTGTGGCAGTTAATTAAATCACCATCTTGTTCGCTAATATGTCTGCTGTCCTGCGTTCGAGCAAAGTAAGTTTGTCTCTGTGAGTGACATACAGCGGGCTGTCACCCGCCCATTCATCAAGCTCTTGTGAAAACAATGGGCTGTTTGGAGCCAGCCCTGCCATCCTTGCCAGTCCAGAGGGACATGGGAGCCAAAGACAGATGTCGTCTCATTGCTGCTAATTTGATTTCTTGTGTGTGCCTGTTGCAGCTACATGGACTGCACATTAATTGATATCATGCAAATAAGACAGGGCTTAATTTACTTAATTATAGATTTTTGTTCCTTACAGTATTTTTTTCATCCCTCGCTTCCTTTCTTGGTTCAGTCAGATGGACGTGTCATCTTCACTTCTCATTAATCACCATCCTCTTTGAGTGTGTTTTTAGTCGTTTGAATTTTTTACTTTAGTTATAACATGGAACTGAGTGAAAACATTATTTTGGCACGTTTCCTATTTTTAACAGTTGTAGGTTCTTAGTGGTTTTAAGGAACAGAGATAAAGTAAAACGAGTGGATGTTAACACAGAGAGCTACAGTAATTTACCTTTGACAGAGATCCTTTACTATCTCTGGCCCTCTTGGCAGGACATTTAATGTGGCATAATAGTATAACTTAAGAGCAGAAACAATGTTTCCTCACAGCCAGGGCCCCATGAAAAGATATCACATTGGGCCCCACCACCACAGGCCACGCCAACCAACCCTTAAAATAAAAATACTGTGCAGACATGTATGCAGCATTACATGGTGGAATTCACTAGTTTAAAACTGATATAACTTAAATAGACATTAATTTCTTAAGTTAAAATAAATCAACATTATCATCTATATAATGCAACAAGTCCTCCAACCTGGACAACCATATAGGTTATTTTGTTCAACCCTCTGATACGACCCTTAGGACTGTCTCCTGTCCCCCATTACGGCAGGCATACCGGACCTCGGTTGTCATGGTTACAATAATAAACATGCATTCTGTACCGTCGGCGGCAGGGTTAGTAACCATGGTGAACTTTGTCGCCATGGTTACTATAATAACGGTCATGGCTTTGTAAGGTTTAGTCACTAAAATTACTTGGTTAGGTTTAGGAAAAGATTGTGATTTGGGTTAACATGAGTATGCCGACTTCCTCAACATTACAAGGTCTTTTTTGTCATGGTTACAATATAAACAGCTAGTTTCACATGGGAATCGAACACCGCTCTCCTGTGTCAAATATCTGTAGTTTGTTTACCCACGCATCCTGCTTTGCTCTTGTCATAATTACTACAGCCATTAGATGTCATCTGACTACGGGTCATAATAAGCAACTGTACATACGACATATGGGCTTGTTTTTTACAGGCGGCCATGATAAAACAAACAAAAGCGTAAAATCAACAGCAGGTTTTTAATTAAGTATACACATCAACTACAAAAAAATGAAGCTGTTAAAGTGGAAATGGAAACAAAACGGAAATGGAAATGAAGAGATCTGATGGTGGTGCTAGAGGAAAGGTCAAGTGGTCACCAAATCAATAGACTTATGCATGATTATGCACAGCAAATTTTTATAGCAATCCAGTCATTACTTTGAGATATATCTTGTTCTCAGTCTTGTTCTCAGCCTGTGGACATCATATGTGTAGTGATCCAATATTCATAACCATGCCATTTAACCGTTATCACTGTATGGATCAAATGCAGATGATCATTATGTGGAAAAATAATTACAGTGTTTGAATTCTTATCATTGGAAGGGATTTAATCTTTTTTTTCTTTTTTTTCCATAGTAATAATAAAAAAAGAATTTCCCAGAGACTCCTGCAATTATGGAAACTGACATGTCATTCAACATAGTGCTGCTCACCTCCCTCTTCTGGCAGATACAGTGCTGCTGAGCCTGAAGCTGCATCTGTTGGGCTTGGCACCAGGCAGGGGCAGGAACAACTGATATAGTATGAATAGCTTGCTTAAAATTAGCCTGCATTGATTAAATGTCGACTAAAAGGGGAGAGAAATAGAAATACACCAAATTTTCTGTGAAGATATGAAGTAACTGATGTTAGGAGCAAAAGTAGCCTGTTTCACTATGGATTAAGCTAACAGGGTAATTTACACCTTTCACGGCACCCAACTTTCTTTGTGAAGAATTGGGTGACTTACCATCGCCCTTTCTTTCTTTTCCTTTTTGGAAGCCAGATTTTCATTTGAAAGTTGAGACATGATGCTCTGCCAGCACTCCTCATTCACAAATCACTGCTATGGTTCACGCCCTGTTTGGGAGCAGGACCAAACCATTTCATGTAAATAAGGGAGATAATTACTTTTTGCCAAGAACAAGAAAATAACAAGATACTGTTAGTTTTATAAGTACATAGAAAATGAAATATTCCGTTAATGATGATAGGTTAATAATTTTTATATTGAATAAAATTACCTAATGTCAGCCATCTTGACACATGGGTCATCTTGGACTGCCTTAAATACCCTAATGAAAATACAGTATTACTGAATTGTTAATTACTTCCAACTGTCCCTGTAAAATGTCAGACATTCAGCCTCCTTAACTAAATGTGTTTTTATGAATTTGTTAAAGGTCAATATGTCTATTTTCATGCTGTAGACATCAGTATTAATCTCTTATAATTAATAAAATAAATTAAATTTTTGTTTGCCAGCATGTAAACTTGTGAAGACTTTATATCACTTGTTGATATTACTAGTTATTCATTATTTAGGAAGATGATTATTTACCACTAATGGTTTGGTCCCCTACTTTCTGGAAGATGTCTGCAGAGCACCCTGGCCAATAACCATTTTGTTTTATTATGAAGTTAAAACTGACACTTAACAATAAGCCTGCATGCCGCAGCTGTAAATCCTAATTACTAGCTAAAAAGTTATGCTGTTAAAGGATATACAGTACTTCGGCTAAATGAATCCTTGCCATAAATGTGAGCTCACAACCTGGCAGCTCATAAGGTGGCATGACCAGTCTCCAGTATGTGTTAGCTTGCTTCAGGGGTTTGAGGTGGGGCAAAGCAGTTAACTTCTGCAAGTAGAAATCTGACTCCTGGTAACTCCAAAGTTGTATTATATTTCTTAGTTCTTTGCCGGCTTGCTAAAGTTTGTCACTGTCAAACCTCGGTTCAGTAATCAGCTGGTTTTGTTCAGTGTCGTAGGGTGTTTGAGTGCGTCTCTCTCACAGGACTCCTGGAGTGCTGCATGCTAACGTTAAGCTAGCTGTTGATGGTCTGTAAACACTTCTGAGACACAGGCCAACTGCTTGTTAAGCGATAACGTCTTGTTTTGTATCTCTTCATGTGCTGAACACAGAATATGTAACATGTTAGCGTGGAGGATTTGGAGTTGTTTTAAAGGCACCATTGGTGGAGCTGTGGTGAGGAACAACAGTAAAATAGCAGGTAATGTTTCTGGTTACCTTTGCTAAAGAGTAATTAGTGAAGATTTTTTGATGGATAATATGTAAAGAGTAATTGATTCTATATTCAAGTAACTTTCCAAGCACCATTTTTATCCCATTTCTTCCACACAACAACACATGGGTCTAATTACTGTTGGTTTTTGTTGTGACGATCTTCAACCCTGCAATAATCAACTTTATTATTATTTTTATGCAATATTTTTATATTATTTATTTCAATATTTATTTCTTTTAGCCTGGGCTCTATACAGTAAGACAATGTGGGAAGCATATTCCACAGGAGTTACTGCTGTTGTTTTGAAATCTCACCCCAACAGAGTGAGAATAGTGTTTTACCCCGTTTGTTACAATGTGTGCTGAAAAATGGTAATACTGCTGACAAGAGTGTCAAAATAAATTATACATTTCTCCAAGAAATACATATCATATCTGAATACATTATCACAAAGCAATCTGGCTATGAGTCAGTGTGTATTTTTATGCTGATATACAGATTTAGGAGCTGCACGGTATCTGTGTCGAGGAGGCACCTGTGGATGACTGCTACCTATTCCAAATATAATAACATGAAATAGCAGAGGCTGAACTCTAATCCACTAGAAAGATGAGGAATCTCAAAAGCAGTATCTCACGGATAGCCATAGCTTCCATTCAGAAACGTCTCGTTTATGGGTCCCCGTCTCCTGTGCTGTCACTTACGCGTATCACAACAAGACCTCACCATCTTGGCCAAACATCAGCTCTCTCAAGGGGCTAAAAGAAATTCCCTTTGTGTGCCACATACAGTACATCTGCTATTTTATTAGAAAATTAAAGTAGTATCATTCACATCCACAGTATTGTCATACATTAATAAGTTTTGCTCAAAAGCAGGTTAACCATTGTTATTTGGCAGCAATTATACAGCCTGTCATCTGGCCAAGTATGTAGAATAAACACATCATTTCCCTCCTATAGAGCCGGTGTGTGGCGGCTGCACCCCTCCCTCTGCCACTTCTTTCCCCTTGAGTGCATCTGATAAAATTAATTGAAAAGAAAAGCAAGTAGCATCCTAAGGCAGTGTTATTGTTATTATTATAATTAGCAAACGTGACATGGCCCACTGTCTCTGTGGCCTGTTAGCTCACGGGCTAAAGCCTCTAATGAGGTGGCAGTCATGTGGTGTCAGCTGCACTGTGAAAGAGCAGTGGAGACAAAGCGGAATGGGCTCATCATATCTGTGCGGGTCCACGTGTCTGCATGTGTGTGTGTGTGTGTGTGCGCGCGTGTGTGTGTGTGTGTGTGTGTGTGTGTGTGTGTGTGTGTGTGTGTGTGTGTGTGTGTGCGCATGCATGTATGCATTTGTGTGTCTGCACAAATTGGCATATCATGGCCAGAGCTCAAAAGGGGCTCCTGACAGCATTCAGATGCGGTCAAGAATAACCAAAGAGGACACCTTGGACCAAAAAGATATTAGTAATTTAATGCACCAAATGGATTTTAAACACTGTGGCAATGTTTATCCATACTCTGCTAATAGCATTGGCATACATTACTCCACGGTGACGCCTATAAAGTAAAAAACCAACAGTGGAGTTCTTCGTACAGGAAGCCGACAATTACTGTGTGCGCCCAAGTGGAAAAAAATGAAGTGTGTAGCCACTGGAAGCAAAGATAATTGTCCAGATCATAGCACCATTATACTATCAAAGCGTAAACACCCAAACACAAATGAGCTTTAAACATACAGTAAGTTGCAGAGGATTTACAGTATGTTATAGTTTATTTTATACATGTGTGTGTTTTTGGACATGGAGGTTTATCACTTCCTTAATACAACCTAGGAGAAGCAACATTCTAGTTAGTTTTCCAATCCCTCTGCACAGTCCTTTCAAAATGTACATCACACATATCTGCTCACAACTGATTAAAGCAAAGAAACGTTTGTTTGCCTGTTTGTTCTCGGGTTGCATCATGGAAATAAGGACTCAAGCTGTTTGAGAACAGAAAAGTCTTTTATTTTGTAAGGCAACATTGACTGCAATTCCTTTGCAGTCAATGTTGCCTTTCACAGAGTCTTTCACGGTTTCTATAGTAGTATAGCTGTACAATGCATTTGAACTGTGGACCTTATTATCACACTGCAATGCATTTCCCCCACCAACAGCTCTGCACGGTACAAGAGCAGTAATAATGGAGGTGGAATTAGTAACTTTATATCTTGCTAATTAAGTGTTAAATGTGCAGCGTGCCAGTGTAAACATACAGTAAATGTACTTCCACAGCCAAAAATCAAAACAACGGATTGCGACTTGAAATCAGTACTATATGACAGACAGATCTTTTTATCACTTTTATCAGCCTTTAAATATCAGCACGTTATTTAAAAAAATTTTGCTGCGGTGAAATATGAAGCTCTGACTCCTGACTATATGAAAAATAAGAGCAATGTTTTTTAAAAGTATACAAAGGTAAATGAGCAAATTATTCCCCAAAAAGAAAATCAAATCTCTCACAAATTTCTCTTGTGAAATGAGTTCTTAAAGTCATGTATTATGCTGAGTCATATCCCATAACTAGCTGTAAAATTCAGAAAAAAAACATTTAGATTCTGTGTGTAACCACTCTGATCGTCCCAGCTGAGATCACAACCTGAGGTGAAGCAGGGACGCACGCCGTTTTGGCTCTTGTTGAGAGCGAGCGCTAAGGTTCATGGGAAAACACAGCTGTCAGAGGCCTTGATTGGTGGAGGGCTTTATCAGTCACAGGACCAAAACAGAGCCCGTGTGGAGGGTTTCGTATGAAGGCTGCTGCCACAGCGAAGTGTTTAGTTCCTCCGAGCCATCAGCTGGGAAATTGCTGAGTAAAAATAAGTGTGTGTGTGTGTTTGTGTGCACACACGTGCACACGGCGGAGTAGGGGGGAGACTCAATTAAAAACCAGCTGTGCCCTATTCCTCTGTAAGCCCTCCAGCATTCCTCAACCACCCCACCCCCCACCCCCCCTCTCATGTCTTACCCCATCCCCTCCCTCTCCACTACCCCCTGCCACAAACCCCCTGCTGCTCTGTAAGCTGCCTGTAAGCTTCTAGGCTCATGCCGATGGATCTAATGCTTCCCCTGAAAACACACTGCACACACACACTCATGCCCACATTGCTTCTCTCTGAAATATATTTCAACAGACTGGTGTGCCAAACCGAGCCACCACGTTCTCCTACTCCCTGACGTACCTGTTACTGTCTCACATCAGCCAGCTCCCACTATAGCGGGGGCACTGACGAGAGAGGAGGAGAGAGAGAGAGAGAGAGAGAGAGAGAGGAAAGGGGGAAGCAGGAACATAAAGTCAAAGCTTTATTTATGACGGAGAAAAACACGCAGGCAGACAGAGAAAAATAGACGCCGAGTCATTTTGACCAGCTGAGGTTAGTTGGAGCAGAAATTGGCTAAAGATTCTGTCTGCCTATGAACATTACTGCTGCTTTTTGCTCCGTCTTGGTTGACTGAAAAACCACTGTATGTTAGTTTTTCTTTTAATTTCTTTTCATACTATTTTAAAAGGCTATAATCTATATATTATAATGCTGCCACAATGAAAATGGTATAGTTAATATAGCTTAATAAGGGTATATCCAGTGGGCAGCGATAGTGCTTAGCCAGCTAATCAGTGGTAATTCTATAAGTTCAGGTCCTTTAATTAACTAATTTGCATTTTGAGAATTAATCAAATTGATTATATAATTAACAGCACAATGCATCTTCTTCTCAGTGTTAGCAAGACACACATATACACCCACAGCAGCTACAGATACACGCTGTAGGGAGGGTTAACCCCTGAAGTATATGACTGGTAGTGATAGATGTATGGGAGAGAGCTCATTGCACAAGGTTAAACAGAACCCCTGACACTGTGCAGTCTGTAATGGTGGAGATAGCGCTGGAAACACAATTCACAACCAGTGAGTGCTGTGAGGCTTGAGGACCTCAGAGCATTGGCTATAAGCATTAGGCTTTAATAGGTTATAATGGCTTGTGCTAATATTGGCTTGTGATAGAGAAAGGTCAGCTAACTCATCTGCGCGTACAGCGTCTGACAACTTGCCTCAGGATTATTTTTTCCTCATTTGAGCAAGTCTTGAGCAACACATTCATTTCGGGGTCAGATTTTATGATGATCCATCACTTTTTAAGATGGCAGTTTCTAATTATGGCACTAGGCGAACGGGTGGAATAGAAATACTAGGTAAATAAGAAATGAAACCTAGCGCCTAACTAATTAACAGAAGATTATTTTCTTTTGATTTATTGGAGACAACCAATTTGCTCAACATTGTCAGAAAAGTAGAAGAGATGGATTGCCAGTGGTGCTTTACATACCACTAGAGGCCTTTGGTTTGCCCTAATGTAGTGAAAGAGAGGGTGGAGGATTGCCACGATTTGATCCTGCTTTATGGCAGGAGGAGGCCCATGGGCAGCCTGTAGGCAGAAGCTGGCGGCTGTCTACTCTGAGGTCAATTTTAAACCGATGAGCAAAATGCTAGTCAGCCACCCATGGCTGCAGCTTCTGGGCGATCTAATCTGGGTTTGTTCACTGGCTGGTCTCCACATCTATGCTCACTGGCTTGCCTGTTATAGGACATATTAGGGCTAATCTCTAGGTGTGTCCATATGCAAGGACTTAAGTGCAGACGGATGGAAAGGACAGATTTAATACTGCTGACATCATTACTCTCAAATCCTCACTAACACCCAGGGAAATGAGGAGGGTAGGTGCCGGGTTTCGAGTGTCTATTATATTTTTTAGCATATTAATCTTGGCTCTTGGCTTGTGGAATGACAGTTTATATGAATACTACTGCAAGCAAGGAGACGTTTTTGTCAACAAGCTTATGTTGCTGTGTTTTAAAGGGAGCTATACTCAGCTCATTATCTTTAAGAAAATAAAAACTCCACAATGGACAGTTTGCAGAAACTGTAAAGCTCTGGACAAGCTGCACCTGCATGATTAAGAATGGGCACCGTGGGCCCAAGTCAGAGCTTGTTTTTTTTAGGTTATCACTTGGGGACTTTAAAGTGGTTCAGTACGCCATCCTAACCTCATCTGCATTTTTCATCTCGTACTGCACCTGTGTTACCCACTAGAGATCCAATGATTCCCTCCTCTTTCCTTTCACCCTTCGTTCTGGATTTAACCATGCCATCTGTGAATTCAAATTACATTGAGGTTTCAAGATTTTACTTATCCCATAAGCTGACGCCCTTATTTGTCTCAATCAATATATCAGTGATGAGTAGGGTAATGTATTGCTAAAACAAAATGGGGAATGAAAGAGTTTAAGGAAATAAATAAATAAAGCCAAAAGTGGGAGGTTTATGTCCCCTGCCAATCCCCAGCTATGCATAAAAATGCCTCTGAAATGAAATCTTTATCAAAAGAGCCACAAGGTTCTCCTTACAAGGTGTTTTCAAATAAGCGGGTGTTATTATCATACCTCCATTGGGAAATATGCATTTACAGCTTGGAGAGTGAGAAGCAATAGGGTAACTGTTAACAATGTTTTCCCTAGTTATGGTGCATAATTGCATGCTTCTGTTATTGCACCTTTCTATTGCTGCTAATACAGAGAAAGCCCATTAGGCAGTGTGCTAATGTGAACAGTAGCCTGCAGTGCAGTGGATGCACTGTTTAAAAAGAGATGCATGAGGACCACTGTAATGAGCACTACAGGCCAGCGGAAGGAGGGAACTAACACCCAAAGCAGGCGTGTTCAAGCTCTGAAATAATACAGCGAGAGTCAACTTTGCTTGTTAGGCTGTGGATATGTGTGGCAATGTGGCTGCAGCCTGTTTGGCACAATGGGACTGACATTTCACTTCCTTAATAAAATGTGAGTAATCATATAATAATATTCAGCGTGGAATCACAGCAACAATAATAACACATAATGATCACATTATAATTGTTGCATACAGTGGGCTATATAGACATTCTGAATTGTAATTGCTTCACCACTGCTGATCCCTGCATGTCATCTTGCAGGGATGCAGCTGCAGCCAACAGCCCACAGTGGATTACTCTCTACACGCGCTGATAATGACCATTGACTTGGCTTGGCCGTGAACGCGCGCTCCGCGAGCCCCGGTCATTCCTCTATACTCTATACTGTGTGGATCACCGCTCTCTGGCTGCCGCTGCGCGCAGCCTTTGTCGATCGGCCGTCGCTCACTGTTCAGAGCATGCCCGCCGTTTCTCCGCTCTGAAGAGAATCAAGGGAAGACGTGCCGTTTGCGCACAGCTGCGTTCGTCCGCTTTTGCTCCATCTTTACCAGTGCCAGCGCTGCTCCCCGTAACGCAACATCAATGGATTGCTCCGTTTGATACCCCCCGGTTTGGTGAGATGTTGTACTGGAGGCTCATAGCCTCGACCCTCTCCATCAGCTCACCCCCCTGTGCTCTCATCTCACTCTGTACGCAGTAGCGGCTTGCCAGAATAAAGACAGGTCAAACAAAAGTATGCAATAAACAAGTGTCAAGTAGCTTCGGGCTGGTCGACTGGAGGGAAGGAAAAGTTCAAGTTGAAGAAGGAGGATTATGCAGTGAGTGCCGCACATAGCTGGAAACAGGTACGTGATATTTCAAATATATACGTCTCCCTACGGAACCATATTTACGCGTTCCTGTTGTTTACACACCAGCTTGTGTGACCACAAACAGCACATGTGTTCTACGCAGTCAGTTCTTGTGGCAAGTAGGACGGGGAGGGCAGCACACAGCGATGACATTGAGGTGCCTTTTATCGGAATAACATTTGTGGTCCTCATGCGAGCCTGCACTTGGCTGGCACTGCTCACACAGGGCTCCCTTCGTGTGTCTGCGGTGTCGTTTATGTGTCGTTTGTCCAGCTGTTTGGTTTATCAGTTCCTCGGCGGGGATGACCTTATAGGCTATGGAATCGCTATGGAGTTTTGTGTGGTTTCAGAGGTTTGCACACAGCGCATCTGCATGGCATGCCAACACAAGCATCCTTACGGTCTCCGAAAATTCACACGTGTGTCCCGGTTGTGTGTGCGGAGCCTCGCCAAGGGTCAGGTGGAATGTTAGACCTGTGGTGATGAGAGGGGCAGGTTTTTTTTTTTTTTTTTTTAGTTCCCTTTCCGACGCGTTTACGGCTACCGCAGCGCAGGCATCCTCCTCTCATCTCATCGCTCCCCGTATACAAGCGCGAGAAAGTGAGTTTGTCCTTCCTTCGAAAAAACAGATGCTTTCGCTTCATCATGACTAAAATGGAGTTACCGGTGCGCTTTAATTGGCTGCTGGACCTGTCATTACCGCTCGTCTCCTCTCCTCAGGACGCCCACAGCGCTGCGTCGCCGCGGTGCGTCCGCCAGGCCGCAGCTGCCGCCGCGTAATTCAGCCTCTTCACATTTCACGAGTTCATCTTCTCAAAAGCGCCTTCGGCTACACTGCACTTTATATTTTCTACAGTTTTTGCACTCATTAATATTTCACCTACTTGCTTACATGCTGCCATATCATGGATTAGAAATAATGCATGGTGTTATGCTTTACAGAGGCTAAATCAAAGGTCCAGGCAGTACTATAGGTCTGTGTGGAGTTGTGTTGAATTTTAATATCGTTTCTCTGCTGCCATGCTCTGTGTTTTTTGGTGACACAGAGAGGCTGAAAGCCACTTCCCAGCTGGCTCCCTTCAAGCTGCAGCGAGGACCATAACACTGCAGGATGGAGCTTACTCAGGAATGAATATTCATTGGGCAAGAGTGAGACTTTTAGATAAGGATGTGATGCCATATGTGCGTGCAAAGTTGAAAGTTCAATTAGAAAAAAAAAAGAAGAAGAAAAACAACTTTTGGAGTCACTTGTGTATCAAGTAAGGTGTCAAGGCATAAGGCCCACACACCAGCTGTAGATCCCAGAGCCGCACACAAACACACAGATGCCACACAGACCATGATGATGAGGTGCCCTGCTGAGATTCACACTTCAATCTAACCGGTGCAGTTTCTCTCTGTGGCCCTTCTATCTCCTCCTCCACCTTTAGCTCTCGTCGAGCCCGCCTGTGTCTGTGTGATCTGTCACACTCTTTGATCTCTCTCCCGCTTTCCATCTCTCCATCTTGAGCTTTTGACGGGGGCATATAAATAAAAAAAAAAGAAAGAAAGAAAGCAAAGCCCTCAGATTGGTGAGTGATCATTATTGGCACATTTAAACACATGCATGTGGAGACACAAGTGCACACTGTCTACTGTTTAACCCACACACACATTCAGCCGCTTTAACGCTGTCAGTCTCTAACTTGCCAGGCGTAATCATTATGACCAGTGTGTTGTGGCTGTGTGTGCGTGTGTTGTGTGTACATACGTGTAGCGAGCCGCAGTCTTAAGTGCTAATAAGAGCTCACACTGGACAGCAGCAGGCCGTGTCAACCACAATCTCCAGACAAGCCCTCAGGGTGTCCCATTTGGCACGAGTACACACACTTCCTCTCTCACTCACACACACACACACACACACACAATGTGCACAAATAGGCCTGAGAGGTTTAGACTTGACTCAAGGGTCTGAGCACTATGGGTTCTCTGAGTCCTTGTCCTTGTTGGACCTTCAAAACTATTCGACAAGATTAACTATGTGCTGTTACTATGGAGATTTTTTGCAAATGCAAACTTTCATGAGCATGCAGAATATGTGTTAATTCACATGTGCATGTGATTAGGGAGTGAATCGCTTTCTGTTAATCCATCTCCTGTCCCACCTCTCTCTTCCTCTATGTGGGTTACGTATTTATACATGTATTTTACTGCAACACCTGTGAGGCCTGGAAAGAGGAGCATCAATCTTCATTAGACTGAAATGAGGCTGGCCCTGTTGAATAAATGACTATCACTGAGTGTGTGTGTGTGTGTGTGTGTGTGTGTGTGTGTGTGTTTGTTTGGCTTTTGGCTGTGTGTATGTGTGTGCACGCATGCTTGTTTTGAGCCCTGTAGCCCGCTCTGACCCGCTCTGACAGATGACTGCAGTGATTTCCAGGGTTCAGCAGATTAGGGGATTAAAGACTGAAGGCTTCACACAATAACCCTAATGCATGCGCAACGGCGGCAAAAGTGCACACAGACGCGCATCAAACAAACACACAGGGCTGTGGGGCCGATCAGAAACCGGCGGCATCCAGTGTGACCCCCTTGTGCTGTGTGTTGAGCAGATAGCACTGTCCACATTCACATCGGCAAACAGATGGAAAACAGCATTAGAAAACCTCAAGGGTCCAATTTCACTAATGCCATTTTCACACTACAGGCGTGACCCGTATTGGTACTGAGAGGACAGTTAATACATTTTGTCCTTCCCAACCAATTCAGAACCCACTCAGTGTTAGATAATGAACCAACATAGTGGGCTGAATGTTTTCAACTAGGCCAGTGAAATTTTGCTGGTGATTTACAGCCAAAAGTCCCTTTCAAACACAAAATGGGCACCATTGTGTTCATTGTTTCAAATTCTGTCAATGATAACTACATTGCGGCATGTCAACTGATGTCAAAACAAAAAAAAAAAGCTGCTCATATGTCTCTCAGGTGTAATTACCTGAGAGGCAGTAAAGTGAACCCGAGCTGAGGGCTTTGTTCGATTTCATGAGTTGACTGGTTTGGTTTTGTGAACAGCTGTTTGCTGCACGGTGCTCTCTCCCCTCACCTGGACATTTTAACAAGGTTTGAAACGCTAAGCACTGTTGCCACAGACAGGGCAACCATAGCAACATTAGCTAGTTTTAAAACACCTTAAAACCATCAGGTCCAGTCTTGGAGGCCAAGTTTAAATTTTTATATTTGTTTTAGAGGATAGAGCAAGCAATTATCCCCTGCAGATCTACACACCTGCAGCTTAAAACCTCCAGTGTTTTGGTTTTTTTTTTTGGTTGTTTTTTTTTATGTTTTCACAACCACATCTCAAACGGTTCAGGGCTAAATAGAGGAGAGGTCACAATTGTTATTTTATCAGGTAAAATCATTTTTGAAATACAGCAAGCAGTGCTGCTCTACGGTACATTAGAGCGTGGCATCTTATAATTTGGGACAGAACAGGATAGGTGGTAATGGAAGCAGAAAAAAAACCTCTTGTCACTACTGATTAACTAAGAACACTGACCTTTAGAGAGAGGAGAAGTGGGTGAAAATGATGGTCTTTGTGACAGAATATGGAGAGAGGGTGATATTGTTTATGCTGCTGCTGTAATTGTCAGGATGCGCCGGTGAATAGAAAATATTACGCTGGGTGGCATAGCTCTATTAGAGCATGTTCTGTCCGTCTTGCTACCCTCTCAGCTATTTCACAAACTCATGGCTTTTTTGAGCCAGAAATACAATTAACTGGGTGTCATAAATCCAGATCCAGATAGAAAAACTGCTGTGGGAATGGTCTCATTCCTATTATACTGCCCAGGTTTGGCCTCTTGCGGAGCAGCTTTTGGGTAGCATGAGATTTAACAGCGTCAGAAAGGCTTTGATGAGAAAGACCCCCCCACCCACCCACCCTCCTTCATTTCTACTGCATCTCTCCAGTTGTGGACTTGCTAACTGTCCCCCCTCCACATTTCCCTGCTCTGGCTGTCTAAGTCCTCAGTTTGATCTATTCATGCTCCATTGTCCTCCCTGTTTCATATTTCAACATTTCAACTTTCAACATTAATTGTGCTCCTTCAGGGAGCTTGCCAAGGCATATGTAGGAATAGCGTGCTGTGGTTTTTCGAGAGGCTAAAATTACAAAGACCTGCTGATGAAGGAGCAAATTACATTAATTGCAGTAATTGATTAATTGGTGGGTAGATCAATAGAAACCACAGAGTATGAAAAAAATACTTGATGACAGCTCCCATGGCTTTCTGAAGAGATATTTTAAGACTTGCGTTTTGACAGAGGGAAAACTAAAAATATGTATTTCTTTTCTTTTCCTTAAGAGACTGTAAGGTTGAATCTTATTAGATCTGATTAAAAGTTTACATGTGATAATACTACCACTGCGAACCAAAGCTGTAAATGAACAAAATCCTTTTTCTATGATTGCATCAATCAACAGTCCTCAAATAATCTTATTTTCAATGACTTGTGGATTGACTGAACTAATTAAATTCAACCGAAACCTTTACATCATTAGCATCCTTAGGGAAAAACACCATGACGCACATACTGTTGCCCCCTGTAATCTCTTTGGATAAGAGCAGAGAGGGATCACTTCTGTGGTGGTACACTGGATGGTTGTGTGTAACTCACTGCCACTAAAATAGAGCCCTTGATATCTTGTTATTGGAACAATGATTCTTGGAACTGCTGCCAAGACACATATTAGTTGTGAAATTAGCCACAGAGACCCTGACTTAATATGAAAACGATTATAGATGTTGTAATTCAAGAGATAGGCTGAAATTTTAAAATACATAATTGTCTAAGATTTTTTGGGAGCCTGCATCAAGTAAATATTACTGGTTCTGTGTCTGAAGGCGTTTCATCATTGGCCGTAGCTTTCAAATTCATTGCATTTGAGTATTGTTAACAGCATGTTTTATTTTTCTTGGGTTAACATGAAATCTGAGGGCCATCAGCCTGTTCCTCTCATCTGTCCCTTGCGTACCCTTTGTGACCTTTATGGCCCATATTTTCCTTTTTTAAAGGGTTTTTGTATAGCTCAATACGGTGCGATGAGTGCATGCATGTGTGTGTGTTCGTATGTGTGTGGCGTGTGACACCAGGCATTAGCTGTGCTTTAGAGAAAGTGACGCTTTTAGAGAGCAGCCTTCATCTTGGATTACCATGCTCATGGATCCTGTGGGGGTTTTTTTTTTTGTTTTGTTGGAAGCGAAGACAGAGTGGGATGATATTTACTACATCTGTCTGACAGCTGACCGACTGGTTTTAACTCATCCTCCTCACAAGCTCATGCATGGTGCTTTTGTTGTGAGCCTCCTGGTTACATTTAAGATGAGCAAAAAAAATAAAGGGCCTAACTCGTGTGAATACATTCCCATGCGCCGGCGCATAATGGCAAGTACCAAGCATACAGTAGAGCACGCTATGTCAGAACCTGAATTAGTTGATGGTTAAAGAGAAATTTTCCACACCAAAGCTTAAAGAGTAACTTAACACTAAATCCGCTGTTTAGAATTAATACACTACAGATACAGTTCTATCTACTGATTGATACTGGTCCCATTTTACCCACGGACACTCTGCCCCCAAACTATGGCAAGTCATGTAAATATTTTGTGCTTTTCAACTGATGCTTGGATAAACAGCGATTTTTAGAGTAAATGATTAATCAAAGAAAATAATCAGCAGATTAATCAACAATGAAAATAATTGTTGCTTGCAGCCCTAATTGCCTAATGAATGAGTTCATTCAGTTGAATGTCCGTAATCAGTTGAAATAACTGAGGGGGGGGGGGGGGGGGGTTGATCCCATTGTAAAGTCATTTTGGTCCCATTGAAGATGCAAAAGCAAACAGACTGCCTGTTGAGCTCTGCCAGGCCACAATGAATCAAACAGAATTCCTTGGCCGACTTTGCAAAGCTAACTTCAACACTAAATAACCAGGAGGAGCCTTCATGTGTTGGCCCCTATGTGGCAGTGCAGGGTTTTTCTTTTTAAAGCATTTCCCCGTCTGTGTGGAGAGGCGAGCAGCCTCCCTGACAAATTACAAATTCTCCTGCTTCTTCCTCTTGTCTTTGTTTTGAGAAATGCGGTGAAATGTGAACTTGTCCCGCTGCTGCCCTGAAGAGGAGGGTGTGGCTTGGTTTGAGTCATGCTCAAAGAGACTGCCGAGTCATGACTCACAACCGCAGACTCAGTCGAGCACTGACCCCTTTGCTCCTTCGCCCTGGAAGTGTAGTCGGAGCAATCGCTGATGATGTTTGAGGATCCTTTGTGGCAGTGAAGCCTCTTAATAGCCTCAGCCTTTTGTATTTCTAATTACACTTAAACTGAGGGCTGTGCAGGTTGCATGAGGCCGTGCTGTAACCCTGGCTAGTCGAGGAAAACATCAGCCGAGGGACACATCCAAGCACATGTGCATCCAAGCATACACACATGCGCACACACACTAGCAATTCCAGTGACTGTGGCATTCCCATTTACTGTTGCTTAACTAACTTACCCTTGATTTGTAGGAACATTCAATTCCATGCCTTTCACAGCCAATGGAATAACCACAAACAGTCGGCAGCAGCCGATGGGTTCTGGAAATTTAGTATACACTCTATCCCTCTATTGCTTATCCCCTCTTTTTATCTTTCTGTCTCTCTTTCTAAGTAGACATGCCTAGTTAGAGTCTAAAATGGCCTTGTGAAGGAGGACGGGAGTTAAGATGGCATCCCCAGAGACTTTTCAGAGAAGTAATTTAATAAACTGTGATATTTTCCCACTCCACAAGGGAAAGGGAATAGGCTCAGAAAAGTAATGAAACTCAGCTGTTGAATTTTTAATATTAAAGAATCAATTTCCTGTACTTGAACATAACCAAGGAAGACTGTGCTCCTCCACCTGAGCTGCAAAATGCACAGCACAGAATTGACTTCCGGCTGGCTTCCCGTTCCCACTGTCGGCAGGTGTACAGATTTGATCAAAACATTTGTTCAGCAGCATCTCCTGGCTCCCATCTGCCAGTGAACATTTGAGTAGCAGCTAGAAATATAGGCTGTCCTAACCGCAGTCACTGCTCAGAGAGGGGAATACTAACTATAAGAATAGATACATGTCTCTGTTAATTATTTATGAAAGTATGAGCATAAAAAGCATAATTCAAATTCAAGCTGCAGTGAATCTGCAACTCAAGATTTGAAAGCGTGCAGGTACAGTTTGATCTAAGAGATCTTAGAAGAATTTGAAAATGTGGCATGGAACTATAATTTCTGAGCATGCTTTAAAAGAACATGTCCATACTTTATCTGACTGTTTGGGTTTTATTTATTTCAAAGTTACATCTTAAGCCAAACAAAAACAAGCAATTGGCCATTTTGGAGCTTGATGCTCGTAGAAGAAGAAATTCTCTAACAAGATGACACCTTCACTCCCTATAGGGCTGGGCAAGTAACTGAAAATCTTAATCTTCCTCTTGCGGTTAATTCGGTCAACACTTCACCCAATGTGTGCGTTTATAAACTGTCCCCTTTAAAAAAAACAAAAAAACAAACTACTACCTAGTGTTCAGTCACGTGCCTCCACCCCGTTCGACTAACATTAGTCCGCATTCACTCGAAGCGAAGCTGGCAATATGGATGACACAAGTGCAAACATTGAGCATCAGGTTACGTCCACACTAAAACGTTTTAGTTCTAAAACGCATCACTTTGCTTACGCCTGGCGTCCAAGCTACGTTCTTCCAGCCTCTAAAACTGGTCCCGTTTTAGTTTGAAAGCTCCAGGCTTGGATGCATCATTGTCAAAACAATGATGCAGACACCCGCCTCGCCTCCCGATTGGGTCTCATCAGTCACGACTGCCAGACAGCGGTGAATGCGACATGGATAGTGACCAAAGGTAACGGCACCAATCTGTTCTATCACTTGGAACAAAATCCATGAACGCCGAAGTGATCGTTCATGAATCGTTATTGAGGTAAAAATTTGAAATAATGGTCATATTGATTTGAAGTCATGCAGCTGTAAATAATTACTGCAATTGATAGGTATATTTTCAGGTGTCAATAAATGTAAAATGTGTGTTTACACAGCTTGCTCTAATGTATTTGGAAAATGAAAACGATGTGATTAGAACAAGTGATATGAATATATCAAGACAACATAATTTAAATTGAATCATCGTCAATGAGTTTCCACTCAACACTACTTTCAGGTCAAATCTAATGGATTCCTAGTATCCTAGAAATTACGTTCAAATTGAACAATTTTGCAACACAAGATTTATGTCCAGTGCCAACATTTGATGCCAATTTACTTCTATTTACCAATTCACATCTTTTATGCAGCATGTTGACTAATAGACTAGACAGACTAATAACTAACGATCTAACCTTCACTTCATCCTAACTATAATTTATAAGGTTTTCCAAATCCATCCTGTGGTCACTACATGCCGAAACAGTAAAAACAAATCATTTACCAAATGTTTGAGGGTTTAATTTTTTTTTTTGTTGTTGCTTAAACTTAACCAGAGTTTTGCATATTTATCCAATATCACTGTTCAGTCTGTTAATTAAACAAAAAAAAAGCTAATTTTGTATGGGCTCAAAACATAAATCACACCCACAGTTTTGTCTCGATTTCTTGATTTAAATAATAGTTTGTGTTCAATTTATTTAATTTATTTTTCATTCATCCAATCGTTTTGACCTAAACAGGCCTCTGTAATGTTTGATTGATCATTAGATTGGACACTGGTATTTGATAATTAGCTCTGTTTCCTACCTTTCATGCTTCTGTCAAGGCTGTTGTTTGTTTGTCTACTGCCGATACACAATGACACTCCTTTTACCCTGACTCCACCGCTACGTGTGGCAGTGAGAGAGAGAGAGAGGTCAGGTGATGATTTATGACCGCGATGCTGCATTCCAGCACAGGATGATTAATCTCTTCTGGGAACACTTCACGAGTACAAGTTTAACCTACCTCGGCCTTGCACACGCATGCACGCACACACGCCAGTGTGCACACAAAAACGCAAGCACACACACGTGTGAACACATGCATGCTCTGCATGCCTGACAAGCAGGACATAAACGCAGGGCCATAGTGCATGTAGGTGCTTTTGTATGCAATTCATGTGCATCTGCCCCCCACACCACTCACGCACACACACACACACACACACACAACCCAAACCCACCCCCACATACACCCATCCCCTCTTTTAGTCTCTGCTTCCCCTGCTCATTCTCTCTGTTTCTCTCCTCACTAACCTCCGTGGTGCACTGTCTCACATTCACCCCTCTCCTCTTTCGCCTCGTCCATTCATCACAAACAGTCACAGATGTTCACACACACAGAGAAAGACAGTGAGAAGGGGAGGGAGAGAAAAAGTGAGTCTCTGTATAAGGCCATTTGGCCCCAGCACCACTGAGCATAAGGCCATAGGATTAGTGCTGCTAGGTGCTAAAAGCTTCAATGTCTTAGTAAGCACAGAGAAAGGCAGGGACTGGCTGTATCTGTGTGATACAGCTGTGTGTGTGTGTGGGTGTGTGTGCGTGTGTGTGTGTGTGTGTGTGTGTGTGTTGGTGTGTGTGTGTTGGTGTGTGCATAAGTGTGCACACTCAGGTGCTCTGTGCAGGTAGAAATACTCTTTGGCAGTCCTGACCCGGCATATTGAGAGGATAAGTGTAAATACCACAGGCTGCATCTGAAGCTCTATTACTTGAGCACACTTCAACGAATCGTTCCACAGTTATACTCATTGAAACACAGAGGGTGGTTGAACACATCTTTATTGTAATGAAGTCATTTATTGTAATGGAGAGCATTTACAGTCAACTGTAGCTTAGATTCCTGCGCTTTTGTCATTAAGGCTTCCTTGTCTCTCTATCAAGCCTGCTCTCTCTCGCTGCCTCAGTGTGTTTCTCTATCTCTCTGGTGGCCAGCTTTAGCCTGTGGACACAGTGACCTTCGGATTTTTCAAAGGGATTTGCAGTGGTTTGGACTGTTTTAAGAAACATTCTGTCGTTGGGCAATTAAACATTTTTAGTGAGGCCCCATGTCCTCAGGCATATAAACTATAATTCATCACTGAGAAATGTGCAACAGAGAAAAAAAACAAAAAAAAACACTAAATGATATCAACATGATTGATAACACAAAAATAAAACCAGTTATGATACAGTTAAAAGATGGAGTGTACATTAAGTTTGTTGTTAAATGTATCACATTGTGAGTCATTCATTGTTATATCAGAGATGTGCTTAAGCTTAACAGTACTTAAAGCACTCACATCACTGGACTGTTTATTGTTTATGGAGTCTGCTGTCATGAAGTAGTTTGCCCTGTTGTCTTGCATTATAAATACTGATCAACACAAATGTTCTGTACAGTTATTAAAGTTGTGTCCTTTTAGTTGCATTTAGTACTGGTCAGTTTGGTGACAACTGTGGTGATTGGTGGTAACACCAATCGCAAATACAGCAAGCACTCCTTTGTCCAAAAAACAATGCATTCAAACAAGCTGATGTTTTAGGGAAAAGTAATTGCAACAAATAATTGTTCCCTTTGCTTCACAAAAAAAGCCACCTCATATTTGGCCAGTAAAGCTTTGAACAGTAAACTGTCAGGATAGACTAAAAGAGATGAAACAGTAACGATGAATTATATGCCATGGGGTCCAAACTGTCAAAAATGAAAGTGTGCGGTTTGTAAGATGCCAAGAAAAAAAAGCCATTCCTTGCTCAATTTAGTGACAGAATTCTTTATGGGCTAAAAATATCCATCACACCCTCAGTTCAGTTGTGGTTTCCTCTCCACTCTTGATTTAAAGAATCATTCCCATTTTTTTTTTTTTTTTTTTTTTAAATTCTCAACAGTGTTGACCTTAACAGACTTATGTGACATTTGATTGATCATTAGATCAAAAGATGCTTTGCTGTGAATCCCCTGACTATGAAAACAGTTTGATTCCAATGCAGGAATGGTGGACCCCACCAGTAGCAATAAAGACTACGGTATAAAAAGATAATTATAATATGTGCACCAGATACATTAGTTGGTTATTGCTAAAAAAGCTTAAATAAGATAAATAAGATCATAATGAATGAAAAAAAAACATGAAAATATTTACAAATATATACAATTTTCATTTATATCTCATGTCAGTCAGTCTCACTGAAAACCAACTTAACCCCACATCCACCTATCACTGCTGTTGCTAACTACTGTTATATGGCCAGCAGCTGCCACTCCACTGCAACCTATTTCATTAACTAATGGTTATCCTTATCTTTATTTCTACTATACACCATATTTAAACCTATATTTAATCATCTCTGCCATCATGTCACATGTGTACACTGAATGTTATGTCTTGGCTCCATTCATTCTGTTCCCACTGGGGACTTTAGCTTGTGTCTCTGCCCAGTGTGAGATGGCTCTCTGATTGGATAGGACAGCGGCTCTGAAATGAGCAATAAGTAGTAAAGTATAACAAAAATGAATCGAATTAAACTGCATAATTAGCCTGTAAGCACTACACTTGTGTTCTCATGTAGCTCGAGACACAGAGATTACAGTGGAGGATAAATACAAAAGAAAAGTTCAGTTCAGTAAAGTCATATCTAACATAAACATATAGTCACACTTGTTCGTGTGCCATCTCTTTTTCAGTGTTAATCCTTTATCTCGCACCCGCTCAATTCATAACAGAGGCAGTGTCCATTATCAAATGTGAGGACTGGGGATAGCAAAAGAGTGCAGTATGAAGGAGAGAGAGAGCGAGAATGAGAGGGCGAGTAATGTAATCCTTTGTGAAAGTGCCATCATATTACCCAACCCCACTCAATCTCCTCACCAGCTACAGAATAGATGAATGTCCTGGATGATTCTAATCTCATCACACACATACACACATTACACACACATGTAAGCGCACACAGAGAATGACTTGTCTACACCATTCATATTTGATGTTTACAAAGGGACGGTGAATAGTAATAACACGGGTGGATGTCGTGATGTTATTGTGCTTGAATACTCCCTCTGAGACATTTGTGTGTGTGTGCGTGAGTGTATGGGAGTTACATTTATAATTTCTGGTGCTTAAGGTTAATTCTTCTACTTTTAATTATGACCAGGTGTCATCCCGCCTGAAGATTTCTGTAAGTGCTGAGTCCTGACGGGGCCCCCTGTACGATGTGACATCGTGGATAATAAGGGCACGTCACATCAGAGAGAGAGAGAGAGAGAGAGTGTGTGTGTGTGTGTGTGTGTGTGTGTGTGTGTGTGTGTGTGTGTGTGTGTGTGTGTGTGTGTGTGTGTGTGTGTATCTAGGCAGGATGGTTCAGACACCAGACGTCTTCTCGTCCACTCCACTGTCTTCTTTGCAATGCTATCACTTCACATTGATTTAAGAACATGTCTGTAATTGAGGAAGAAGGTCTGATAAGGACTGAAGATAGTTTTCGGAACAATGTGTTTGATTCATACTGTGAAGTTATCTGGGTCTTTCAAGTTTGAATTGGGCCTTTTTAAGTTTGTTGTATTTGATGTTCACATTGAGGATTTACCTTTGCTTGATGAAAGGCTTAGACACAGACATTCTTATAGCTTGTTTTGCTTTGACGTGAGACACCATGCTGGTTTAATTAATATGTGTTTAAGGTTGCTGAATTGATCCAGGATTGAATTTACAACTTATCCTTGGGGGCGCCAACTGGACTAAAACATATATAAATATATTGATTTACTGCTGCATTGATTTAAAATGAATGCGGGATAGTCTGTGTATCCTACAGTACAAGTATCAGAAGTATAAACACAAATCGATCAACATGCTACCAGGAAGTGAAATAGGTTTAAGTACAAAACAGAAAGGTAACTGGTCAGAAATGGACTGATGAGGCCATCAGTCACAGCAGTTGTAATGATTATGTTGCTAACTCATTGCAGTATCAATCGATTGTGTTATTTGACCTGAGAGTCAGCTATGCTGCAGCCAAATTAGGCGCTTAACAAACAATTATTAGTCCTGCTGCTACCTGATGACAGTTGAAAGCTTTTCTTTCTTTCAAGTCATTTAGAATATGGGAAAGGGAGCACTGGGTGATGTGACACCTCTAATTTAACTGAGTCCTCCATGTCACCAAATTCAATGCAATTTGTGTAGCTATTTGTACGTATTGCTGTTGCTACATAGCCAGTGTCAGCATTAACAGCTGTTTACTGACCAGCTGTCTCCAGAGTTGGAAAGCAACACCAATGTTAACTTTTGTCTCTCTCACTGAAGTTAGCATGCTAACCAGCTAGCGTCGGCCCATCTTGTCACTTTCTGATAGCGATTCACTGTAGCCTCCAATCTACCCTGAAGACGTAGCACTGCTCAGAGGACTTATCATAACCTCTTGTCTTGTAAATGCAACGATGGCCGAAGCTCACAATCACCACCAATGTTACCAGCAAAACATTTGACGTTTGGCGGCAGAGAAATAGCCCTAGTAGCTATGAGCTGTTGTTAGTATCAAATTATGAATTCCATCATTGACCATCATGCATCTTCTGAGCAAAACTAAATCCTTATAAGAATATCAAACATGCTTGATCTTGTCAGTATGGTCAAAATGAGAAATAGACTGCATTACATTAGCTCTGACTTAGACTCATCCCTCAAGTGCTATGACAGCAGCGCACAGCTCTGTGATTAGACTCTAAATGGGAAAATTTGCCTAAAACAGAAATCACTTCAAAAATCGTCTGCTGTAAGGTCAGCATAAGATAAGTGAAAAGGCTTAAACGCAATTTTGGTGCAAAATTTTGCCTTTACCACTAACTACTCAGACTACTTCTTAGAGCAAACACTTGCATCCTGTGCTATTTTCATGGATTTAGTTTCATGGATTTTCATGGATTTAGTTTGTGAAGGCGCACCGACATAATCACTTAAACTGCCTCCCTGTTTATTATGTCTGCTGGTATTTCATTTTTCTCAACATGGATTATATAACCCAGAGTTTGAGGCAGAATGACAAAAGAGACACTAAATCAGGGGTACAGGAGCACGGGTGGTGGGATCCTGTGGATTCAGGGACAAAGGATCATCACACAGTCCATCAAAGATCTCAAGAGCATTTTACATCATTAGTCTCAGTCCTTTCAACATGTATGATGTCTCCACTTTTTACCCACATATATCATCTTCTTCTTTCCAGGTTTCCCATTTTGTGGAATTTTGTAATTGCAGTGCCAACATAGAAAACATCAATATTTCTCTCAGAAAAAAATTCACATTTATGCCATATAACCGAAAGACGTGCATCATTAATCCCAAACAAAACCTACAATTCAACCAATATTATTGTGTCTGTAAAAACCCTGATAGTGATTTCTGTAGCACACACAGGTGCTGTCTGTTAAATGATGCTAAAAACCGTTAACATCAACCTCACTCGCTACTTGATTCCTCGATCAATTCAGACAGGATGTTTTATTTCCTGTAATGCACCAATGTGTGGCGGAGGTTTTGATGGTAAAGCTTTGAGATCCAGTACAGTGATATATCTCTCTCTTTTTGTTGTTATGAACAACATTACATTTGTCTCTTGAGTTTTCATTATTGAATCTGCTTCTATACTGCCAGTGTATGACAAGACACTTCAATATTTTTGGCACAATCGCAGCCTGTCTGGGTGAAAACAATGCCATCAGTTCATTTGAGTCTTATTTACTGAAAGAAATACTGAAAATAAAATAAAACAAAAATATATACTGTAGCTAACAAGGTACTGTCAGTGTTTTTGTGGATTGGATGCTCAACTAATGAGTTTAACTCTGGCTTACGACCTGTGTTTCCTCTCGTCTCCTTGCGATCTCATTTGTAAATTCCATCTCTAATAAAAGTACACACTATAAAATATGAATACTAAACAATAACCGTAAAAAAAAGAAGAAAGAATCAGCAAAAAAATAATAATTTGACTGCATTCAAGACATGTTTTTCTTCCACAGTGAGGATTACGGAAGGGCTTTTAAACTGTTAGATTCCTGCTGCTTTTTAATATCTTGTGTGATCTATTTGTGTCCTAAGCTGCTAATAGCTAGAAGGAATCAGGGGAACACAGCAGGGGTGGGTGGTGCTCATATAATGGATCGGATATTTTATGTTTCTCCCCAAAAAAAGAGATAGGATTGGGAATTTGTCTTTCCCTCCTTCCTATATTCATCACTTTTGTCTCACTTCTGTTTTACTAGAAAACAGGGGTTTCTGCAGAGTGGGAGTTCTATATAAAAAAAAAAAAACTCTTGTTTAGCGGTAGCTGCTGAGATTACCTAGCTCAAACGAAGACACAGCATGAAGTACATGGTAAGGACTGAAAACCAGTGTAGGATGGAATTTCAGGACCCTGCACTCACCAATCGGCAAGAGGATATCACACCGGGCGAAGCTGAACTTGAGGAGCAGTAGCCCAGTGCGCGAGACGAACGAAACCTTGCTCTCCATTTCACAGTCGCAGCACTGGCACAGCTGTGATAACAATGTGCCCTAAACTTATGCTCTTATGTGTTCGGTGTGGGCCCACAGTTGCCTGACTATTATTCTGAGGAAAAAGTGATTGCTAACAATGTATGTGCACACATTTCCCCCTTCCCTTTCCCTCTTGTCCAGCTCGGCTTCGGTGCAGGCAGAGCTGCAGCTGATCTGCATAATCACACGTTTAGAAACAGCAGAGAGAGGGAATGAGTGAGCTATTTTCAAAACTTCTTCCTGACAACAATTTTGCAAGTTTTTAGGACAATCAGCCCGTTAATTCTGCATCAATTAGTGATAAACTGTGAAAAGCAAGTTAATGGATATTTTTGGTGGATATGGGAAGAGGGGTGCAAAATGGGTTTTCTCAAAGCAAAGGGAAGAGTAAATGGCAGGAGTTATGAATTTACAACATTCTTGAGCATCTATAGGGACCTGACAATTCTTCATAGCAAATACTAAAAGCTGTAATGTCGGGGAATGTTGCATAAATGTTTCAGAATCGCAATGTTTGTTATGGGCTAGACCAAGCCTCAGTGGACCAATTTAGCCAGGCCTTATAATGGCCTCTCTAATGCTCCAGTCTACATGAAAATAAACAAGTCTGTAAAAAGGAATATTAAATGCACTGTGTTATTGTTTATTCTCAAAGAAACAAATTGATCTTTTTATGACATTCAATCTATAAAGCAAGGCGGTAGCTATTTTACAGCAGTTACCATAAACAAACTAGTGAGCTGGGTTTTTATTACCTTTCATTTCAGCATTGCGGATAGAAATCTTTTAAACGGATCCGATCGGCTACACCTGGTCTGAATGACAGTGTAGGCAGGAAGAGTGTGTGTGTGTATGTCAGAGATTGTGTGTGATCTCTGCCATAGCTGTGAAGTATGGCTGATTCCCTGATCCAGCAGGTTAAGGAGGGCTTTGGCTCTGCGCGGCTGACCCATCTGGGCTGTTTGCCGGGTTTCACCCTCATCCCTGAACTACAGTTGGAGCAATGGAAGCTCATCTCATCTCCACCGCCTCTACTAGTTCAGATCCGCTGCATTACAGCTGTCACAAAATATTAATGATCATTGACCCAATATGCCTCAAAAGATTTTTTTTTTTGTGGCTGACTATGTGTGTGTCTGTCATCCTGTGGCATCTCGCCTGAGACATCAACACAAACACACGCAGATATAAAGGAAAACAAGGATAACTCAAATAATTTTCCCATATTTTTCAATGCTGCTATAGCGCTGATCCTTTTCAATCTGTTGTTGGTGACTTTAGCTCCCATCCAAATAGCATATCTCCTCTGTTTTTCTGCCCATCTTATCCCAGAGCTCAAGCCTGATGTGACCTCCTACACACACTACGAGAGCCAAAGAGGATCAGCGCCCAGATCCACTCAGATTACCACCTTCTTTGTCGCTCTGTCTCCCTGTTTTTCTCTCCTCTCCACCTAGCAATGAATGGCTACTCCAACCCTGAAGTTACATTTGGACAAGGACAAATAGTATAAAAGGCAGAAACACACACACACATGCAGACACCACTGCAGGGATGGGAAACGTTTGAGGGGCAGGATAATGTCAGCTGACCAAGGCCTTGGTGGCTCCCAGTCATCCATGGCTGCCAGCTTCACTAACATCAGCTCCACTCCACGGTAACAGGACAAAGGCGGCCTGCTTTTTTTTCTGCAGCTTTTAACAGGGCAGCTTGTCTATGTGTGTGAGAGAGAGAGAGAGTGAATCAAAGACAGACAGAAAGAGAAGAGGAGGAGTGTGCTGAGCATCAATGGGACTTTGTGTCTTTTTTGTCACTTGAAGGGAAACACCATCAGGTAGTGGGACAGTGGGAGAATGAGACTTCAAAGATGACAGCAACCTGGTGCTGGGCAATGTATAGTAGGCTATACTAGCTGTTACATGCCAGAATCGCCAAATCAACTGTCAGCGGTCAAGTTGCATTGTGGGAAGTGTACAGTAGGTGCCAGGTTTTGACATGGAGGAAGAATGCGTGGAATAAGAAAGATGACACCTTTGGTTCTGCCTCATTGATTTTGATCTTTTTTTCTCCTTTTTAACTGTCCACTGTGACTCAACCAGCGTTGTAGGAGTGTAATGTTAAAGTTGTGCCATACTCATTTCAGCTTAAAATTCCACAAATCAGAACTTGAAAAATGTCCAATAATTGTGTGAGCTGCAAACACACTATTAGTTTAATAAATACATTATATAAAACTGACCTTGAATCTTGTCAGTCTAGATCCTTACAATTGTGTGGAAATGTGTAAAGGAGCTACTTGTAAGTTTTGCTATTGCTGCATAGCCAACGTTAGCATTAGCAGCTATTTACCCATCAGACTTGTCAAGAGCTTCATTTTAAGAAGTTATAATACATCCCCTGAACAGTTAGCTGGTGTGTGCTTCCTTCAGAAGAATAAAAGAAGTGATAGAAAAAGAAGCTAAATAAAAGGGTCGCTTTCCACTGTTGGAGACGGCTCTTGGCAAGTAAAGAAATTAAATCTGATATTGAACTCACAACGTTTCTTCTAGACTTGTAAGTAAACAGCTGTTAATGCTAACGTTGGCTATGTAGCAATAGCAATTCTTACAAATAGCTCCTTTGAAGTTCAGGAGAATATCTATGGTCAGTTATGTTCATCTGTTAAAATCTCTCATTGTTTTGATCATGTGCATAACGTATAGGGGGGTGGAAGGTGGAGCACAGTTTATTGCTGGATAGCTTCTCTGAGACCCTTGTTACTCATGCCTTGGGATGTGTCTAATTACTGATGTGGTGTGTTTAGCTAACTGAGTAGATGCCGCTCTTCCTATTTTGGGAAAGGGGCTGTCCATATGATTTTTTAGAAACAGCTTCGGTTCTGTGTTAGGATTGAGTTACATTGTCAGACTTATTGACGGTATATAGACATTTCAGATTTTCTCACCCCTCCATGCGTTCATGTCCTTTATTTATATCTTGTCCATGTGCTTGCTGTCAGCACTACAGTGTGCTTCTGTTCCTTTCTCTTGGGCTAAAATGCTACAAATATGTACATTTCTTCCCTTTCTACCCTCCAGGTATTCTTGCTGTCACTGCAGACCTTTCTCCTTTAACATCATACCCCTGCCGTCCCACACAAATACATATATATGCGTTCACACTTATCTCAAGACAGCATGTTTCCACCGACCAAAAATACACTGCGAATTGTGTGGCATCACAAATAGTTTTGCTGTATAACCGAATATGACATTTTGGTTGAACTGTTTGTCGGGAGATGCTGTATTTGAAAATACCTGCAACAGAGACATATACAGATGCACACACACTAAAAATCGCATTGCATTCACATGGCCATTGTTACTTAACTCCCAGTCATCCTCCCACACACACACACACACACACACACACACGCATACATACACACACAGCAGCAGCAGCAGGGCAGCCAGCCTCTTGACACCGTTCCATTTAGCCCACACTCCTGCCGGAGGATTCAGCTAATAACTGGAATAGCCTGAATACCGCCATAGTGCGAAACAATTACTTTCAAGAAGAAACAGAGGAATCAGGGGAAATGAGAGAAAGTGTAACCTTGAGACAGGATAACGTTTTGTACCATCAGCCATAAGCCTTGTGCTGAGAGTGATGTAAAATAAAATAAAAATAAAACAATAATCAGAATTTATTAATAAATCTATCGACTGAACTGAAGTTGCATTATAGCACACACTCATCATTATTCGAGGCCTTTCGCTCACTCTCTCTGCAGAGAGAGAGAGGCTACAAAAGAAAAAAGGAAAAAAAACCAAAAACAAACAAACACTCCGGATGCATCAGAAATCGAACTGCTCTCCCAATAGAACCAAATTACCTGAAGCGACTGGAAACATTTCAGAAATACACACACAGCTCGTCTATATTCCCCATCAATCACATAATTTGCTTATAGTGGTTATACAACACAACAAGACGGTGGCTATTGATCGCATATTACTGGAAAATTAGCCCTGCAGCAATGTGAGCAGGGGTCCCTCTGCTCAGTGCATCTCAGATTGATGGAACAGATATTTGGACATGAATGACGAGGACACAGAAAAGCGATTACATTGGTGTCCTTCAACGTGGGTATCCTTGCTCACAACAGTTTTTCTGCCTCATTCCAATGACATGCCAATAAGTTGAAGTGGATGCTCTCTAAATTCCTCATAGATTTGAATTGTGTTTGTCCGTCTCTATGGTCTGTGTATGCAATCCCTACAATAGACTAGAAAAACAGGCATTCTCCTTGTGTTGCTACTTGGATATGGCTGCTGATCCCTGAGGTTTCTGGCATGTGCATCATTATTAAAAGAAAAATGGAGACAAGAAAAGACAGTTAAGCCCGTTGGAGCGTATACGCTTCCAAATTTCACATTGTCGACGATCGGCCCTGTCAATCAAGCCCCTGAGCGTCCGTGTGTCATCACTGACTTAGATCGAGACACTAACATTAAAAGTTATGCAATGTTTGGAGATGTTTTACCATTTTTCTGGTGCATTGCTGCTTTCTGTCTGTGTGTTTATTGATCGATTCTGAGCCACATGACGTCACAGCCAATCAGATCTGATTCAGAGGCCTGAACTGCCTTGGCTATATACCCAGATTGAATGGGACCAGTGCTGCTTTGCTCTGAGATCAAAGTAAGGAAAAGTTGTTCTGAGTTTATTTATTGTTTATTGAAGACACAGAATAAATACAGAAGGATGTGACAGTCAGATATTTAGTGCAACGGAGGATTTGGAGCTGACTTTTCAAGGACCAGACAAAAAAACGCCCATGAATACTGCTCCAGAGAATGAGCATATCTCATGAACAGATTAAGATAGAAACTTCAATCACTTTAAACAATTAAGTACAATTTTCTGTGTTGAATTTTTTTCTTCTTTATTATGGTTTACAGTGTTTTTATCTATAAAATAAGGAATAATTCAAGGTTGTTGTTTTTTTGTTTTTTGTTTTTTTGTTTTAATGGGCTATTAGCCTCTATTATACTGTACTGAAGTCTTTCTTGAGTGACATTTATTATTAGTTGAGGTTATGCTGATTCTAAATATGTGTAGCACTTGATGACTTGACTGTTAAAAATTACAATTTAATTAGGAAAAACACAAAGGTTTTAAAAAACAAAACGTTTAATTGTGGGCCAAAGAGGAAATCAATTGTGATGAACTACTATTCTTTGACACATATTGATTTGTTTGGTGGGTTTTTTTTTGTTTGTATGTGACTTCTTGTAGATATATTTCCACTGCTTTAACTTGAAAAATATCTAAAACATCAATTTCACATCCTCAGACTCTCTATTATAAAAATTTAAAGTCAGAATAGTAGTCTATAGAACATAATATGCAGCTACAGTACAGTGAGATTATGCATTTTGAATGAGCTGTAGATGTAGAAGACTTATTTTTTCTCGACTGAAAATGGGATTTCCAGCTCTTATGAAGCTAATGTTGTCAATACTGCTAACGGCACTATCTTCTCAAGATGTTACATGTAATCCGGTTGAATACAGCCAACCCAGGAATATGTGGAAATGCATCCTGGGAAATATAGGAAATCACTAACTGAAGCACAAGCAGATTGAGAATGGCTGTGAGAAAGCGGGTACTACAGAAAGGTAAATTGCACAATTTAATCACAAAATGACTTGTTGAATGCGGAACACCACAGGTTGATAAAAGTGGCTGGGGCTGGGATTTCTATTGGAAGGGTGATATTAATGTCTTTTTTCATTTAGCCTGTCTGTTTCATTTACTCATTGTTTGCAGCTCTGGCTCACTCACTCAGCAGCATTGCAGTATTGAATTCAGCTCACTCTGCTACACAAATTAAGCCAATTGTATTTGTCTCTGTAACGCTGCTATATACTATATAAAAAAAAAAAACATAATGTATGTATGGTACACAGTATAACAGCATAAACCTATGTCATGCTGTGTGGAGGAGCGCTTTTTGCTGCTTAGTTAGCAGAATAATCCTCGACTAAATTCAAACATTAATGTGATTATTGACTGAAGTGAGTAGAAGTAAACAAAAATAAGCCACAGTGAGACAAGGACAGACAAATGCACTGTGTAATAACCCACTTCACAGTCAAATACCATGTCTACTGGCAAACAACCCCACAACTGTCATTACCAAAACTGTTCAAACGCTAACAGAAAGTGTTTTGTCTGCATAAGGAGCTGACCGAGAAAAATAGGTTTTTCGTGGCCTGTAACGTGATGGAAATGGAACAAAAGTCCTGGTTAGATCTTGGGTGTCTGATTTGTAGAGGATGTTATGTGAAGGGTAGTTTCAGATTTTAATAAGGCAGAGGACAGAACTAAAGATTTTAAAGGCAGATGTAAAGTGAATGGAAGAAGTGGGACTAAAGGCGTTTTTCACAACCCCGATGTGATCCTGTAAAGTCCAAAAATACCAAGATAATCAAGTCTGAGGCTTTGTGTGGAATTGACATTTTCACTCAGTGACTCAGAAACAAGGGCATTGATTTGCAGGCAAAATCTGAGCTACTGCTCAGCTGTGTGAGCGTAGGGTGATATGTGTTAAGATAAAACTGTGTGTGTGTGTGTGTATACATGTGTGCATGCGTATGTAAGAGCATGTGTCTTGGGGGTGAGTTTCTTCTGCGGTTGACTGTGGTTGAGTGGAGAGAGCTCATTTGAGAAGATGCGATTTGAGGAGCGATCAGGGAATTCCTCCAACATCATGCTCCTATAAATCATCTCTTTAATCAGCCTGAAACTCCCTCTCAGCGCACAGCTGACAAACACATACACAGACACACAACTTTACAATGCAAAAAAAAAAAAAAAAGCCTGCTGCAGGGCTGACAGAGTGTGACGGCATCACATAGCAGGGTAAACGAAGAGCGAACCAAAGATAAAGGTAGAGTGCCTGAATGAAGGGAAAGAAAGGATGACAGAGTAGAAGAGACATAGCTCACCCAGGTTGGCAGACAGTGCTGAGCTGAGCAGTGCCAGGCTAGTAATTGGATCGGAGAGTCTTTGGGGAGGAGGATAGACACTGGGGGGGAGATGAAGAGACTAGATTGCTAAAATCCCTGTCTCCTGAGCCTATCAGCCAAGAGGAACTATCTATGGACTGTATTACGCTCTCATTTAGTTGATAGAATTCAACGTAGAGCCTAAACAAGACCCAAACCTACTCGTCATCCAACCACTAACTCTTGCAGCAAAAATAACTTTTTCTATTCAAATATACAAGGTCTTTGCCGTGAGGCATTTTAATCTGATATACATAGAAATGAAATGTCTGCACACTATAGCAGAATCTATATTAATAACATCACTTTTGCTGATGTTCAGCCTGAATGAGAGAGAGAGAGAGAGAGAGAGGAAGATAGAAAGAGATAGAGTTGTCCAATAGTTGTATTACAGTAATACCTTGGTTTAATGGATGTCTGGTTTGGAATAAGGCTGTACTCAGTCCAATTGAGATTGTGTTGCGTTGGAGGGATGAGGTGCGCCCCCTCATAAATCCTCTCCTAGATGAGATTGGGGTTCAGAACGAGGGAATGAACGGACAGTAAGAAAGACAGAATGATGCACACAAATCCAGCTGAGGATTTTGCTGTTGTGACGGGGGGTGTGTGTATTTGTGTTTGTGTGTGTGTGGGCTGGGTGAATCCCACATATGGCTTCTGTTAATCCTCCAGTCAGGCCTGGTGTTGTCTTATGTGACACACACACTTTTACCCACACATTGACAGAAGAAGAGCTAATGTCTCTCAGACACAGCTCTTTGGAGGACAATATTATTTGTTCCCTCTTGCTTGTCCCTCTAGCTCTATTACTCACAGTCATTTTTTTTTTTTTTTTTTTTTCAAACACACACACACACACACACACACATAGGCTACAAAGCAATGACACTCTCTGGCCCTATTTTCTGGATGTAGATGGAAAGAAAGAACGCAAGACAGAGGGGATGAGAAGAGCGAATCCGAAGAGAGGAGGAAACAGCTGGAGGTGGAAAAGGTCAGCCAGCCAATGGTTCTGCTATAAATTATAAAGCCGCTGTCTGGTGCTGCTTAGAATCAGCTGTAGTGCAACAACAAACAAAGGAGGAAAGGTTGGGAAAGCAGAGAGCACAAGGAAAGAAGAAAAAGGTGGCAAGGATAGGACACGAGGCAGAGTGGAGACAAGAAAGCAGAGAGGAGATGACAGGGAAGAGGGCCGCGGAGAAAAGAGAAGCTCAGAAATGCTGTGGGAGGCAAAGGCAGTCATCTCGAGCAGAGGCTGAGGATATTATTGGGTTCTTCGGCTGCCTGCGGGAGAGGGGAAGGGTCAGGTTGCCCATGTGTAAACAACAGATGTGAAAAGCCGCCTGCACACGCCGCCACCCCGGGGCTCCAGCGAGCTGCACAGTCAAGGACTCGTCGTGAGTTGCTGCTCCTGAAACCCTCGCCCATCTGCTGTTGCTTTAGCCCCATAAGCTAAAGTCCTGTAAAGACATTGACAGTGACAGCTACCTCGAGCCTTTAGGATTCAGGTGCGATTAAAACAAGTGTCGCTTCCATTAGATTTTACACACTAGTCAGCAGTACGGCGAACAGGCTCAGGCATGCTCCCGCTCATTAGCAGTGTGGACTCTGCACTGGCAGGGTCTTAATTGTTTTTCTCTTTAACTGAGCAACTTCATCAATAATCATTAAAAGGTGCTCAAGCAGGTGGGGCACTTCTTAACTTCGTCACAAGCAGCACAACACACACACGCGCGCGCGCACACACATACACACGCGCACAGAGGTGAAACTAGCCATGCACGACTCATTTTGAGGCAAATTTTTGAATATGCTTTAATTCCCTGTGAAATTAGACTCATGTTGTCTATTTCACCAGGTGCTTTTAGATTGTTTTCAAGACTTTTGATAGGAATCCTGGTTAGAAATGACACAATTATCAATGTTTAATAAGCTACATTGATTCCTATTTATCAGCAACTTTACTGCAAGAGAATTAAATGGAGGAGGCTGAAAAGAAAATAACAAATTGAATAAACCAGTTTCTTTTCTGGGGGGGGGGGCGACTAGTCTTTACATTGTCAAGATATGGATGTTATTGTGCCACAGAACTGACCACATTTTCAGACATGCTGGTGTCTAGCTGTTGCTTACTGTCAGTGACATTTCAGCTGTACATCTGGGAGCATGCTGAGCTCTGTAAAGGCTGTCATCGCAAAGTCTCCAGCAACGTCTCCCTCTCCCCCGCCTTCTATCTCTCTCTCTCTCGTTTTCCATCTTTTCTTTCCTTTATCTACCTCTCTGTCTCGCTGTCAGTCATTTTGTTTGTGTCTCTTTTTTTCTTTTTTGCCTTCATTTCTCTTCGTTTTTCTTTTTTTTTTTCCTCCTCTCTGTCTTAGTCGCGCTGCGTCTGCCTTCCTGTCTCGGTCTTAGTCGCTTCCATAACATGTCATTATTAAATACACCCACACTGCTCTTCTCAGCAGCCTATAATGTACAGGCTCATTACATGTGACCTCTTATGGTAGACATGCTGGCTTTCCACTGCTCATTTTCTGTTTCTCTTATTTAAACTCCCTAATTTTTCAAAACCTTTTCTCCTTCTTTGCTACTTGTCTTACTTTTTCCAGTGTACTTGTGACATCAACCTTTTTCCCCCACGTCTGTCCTTCCGGTCTTTCTCATGTTGCACTCTCTCTACCCACAGCCGGCCTTCCGTCTCCCTCTGTTTGGGGTGAGCGAGCTTTTGCTTCGTTTTCAGTGTGGCCCCTCCCCGCTCTGTCATCTGTTGCTGATAGTTGTGGCGCATTAGAGGAAGCGGGCCCTGGGGCAACTTATTTGTATGGGCCGTGTGCTCTCAGAGCCTGCAGAACTGACAGAAAAGCTTTACAGCAAAACACATTGTGTGTTCGCTTCCATGCTCTCACACACACACACACACACAAATCACTCTTCCGCATTTACTTTTTCCTGTCCTGGGGAGATGTCGCCGCGCTGGGGGTAAGTTTGCCTGCTTTCCCCTGGCATTGCCTGAGGTTTGTGTTTGTGTTTGTGTGTGTGTGTGTGTGTGTGTGTGTGTGTGTGTGTGTGTGTGTGTGTGTGTGTGTGTGTGTGTGTGTGTGTGTACTAAGGCCAGCAAGTGAGCATGTTAAGAATAGCTAAGGGGAATGAATGCTTTCGGTCCCTGTAGGCATGCGTGAGTTGCAAACAGAGAGGAGATTCAGAGAGTAAGCTGATTGAGGAGGAAAAGATTGAAATGAGAGAACTGTAACCAAAGAGCCGTATGTTAACAACTACAAAATGAACATGAAAAAAAACAAGATATTAATAGTATCCTATTAATAACCAGTGTTAATGTGAACTATATGAAAGATATTACTTTAATAAAAAAGCAGCAGGGGCGAAATAACTTGGGATTTGAGCCTGATAATTCAGTGACATTTTTAATTATTAGATTCCTGGTGAATTCTGCATAATTACACTGCCGTACATGGAGTTATTTTTCGCTATCTCATGTCATCATGTCACCTTTTCATGAGAAATAAACCTTCCACACACTGGTGTAGTATTCTGTAATGGCGAAAAAGACAAAGAGGGTGACATTTTCAACCCTTCCCCTACAACCCACCGCCCCCCAACTTCCTCTAATCATGCTTCCCCTGCCTCTTTGGCATTTGTGTTATGGTGTGTGAGTGACAGAGGGGAGATGTGGATCTAGAGTAGTAATTCAATCAAGGTCTGCTGCTGTTAAACATGGGGCATCCAGGGGTGACAATGCTTATTGACAAAAATCTATGCAAATGTCAGCTGGCCCTTTCCAATCCAATTTAATGCAATTCACCAATACTGCGAAGCTAAATAGCTCATTTGGGGGGGGGGGGGGGGGTTGTAAAGTCAGAGGGAAAAGCAGAGTCACAGAGGAACTCAGGCATTTTGGCAGATAGCGAGAAAGAAGAGAGTACACCCTGCTTCTCTCAGAGAGAGATCTGATGTGATCTTTTCCTGTCTGCCATCACTCCTTCCCAGTGGCAATCTCCATTCTCTCCATCTCGCTCTTTTGGTGCACGTCTGTTCTGCACAGTCAGTAGGAGAGCTCTCCTCTGGCTACTGATGGTTAAAGAGAGAAGCAGCCATGGGAGGCTTAGTAGGCCTGGGGACAGATGAGACCTCAAACTGTTGAGTGAATTTTGTATCTTTCTGATTACAGATTAGCAAACCCAAAAGCTGAGAATAGATGCATGTCAAGACTAAGAACCAGCGTGAATTGGCAACATCCCCAGCAACACATCACAAAAGCAACAAAATGCCTTCTACTGATCAAAGTGGAGTGCTGAGGCAACACTTTAGTTGCTCCAAAAGTTGACCTGCGAGAATTGTAAAGAGTTCACGGGGAGTTGTGTTTGCTTAATATCCCCTGAAACACACATGAACATTTAGGACACAGGCATGTTGGCCCGTTTGCTCGTAGGGCACTCAAGCATGCACACACAGCACATTTGCACACTCAAGTACCATGCACAGTACACACACACACACACTCATGCAGCCACATTCACGCATTTATATTTGCACAAAAAAAGCTAATCAGTGCTTAGCTATGCAGGTTAAAAATTAACATTTAATCTGCTATGAAATCAGCTTTTAACACCATTCAACATGAGCAGTACATCAATGGCAGCAGGGTTAAAACTATGTTTTTATGCTCCTAATCTCTAAGCTATCGTGATTAAATGAGCAGAGAAAGCACAGAGGGGAAGAGGAGCTGGAGAGAAGAAAATAGAGAAAAGAGCACTTATTGGTGTGATCCTTATGAGTTGGTCTTAATTAGCATAATGAGAAAAAGAAAGGATTAAAAGAGAACAGAGTGCATACTGGCAGTTGCCATGGAAATTAAAAATGAGTTGAAAAGATAGCGGTAAAAGTTGGGACATTGGTTGTTATTCAGGCATATCTTGAGCGGAGCGAGGAAAGAGGGAAAAAGCTACTTTTAATTGCAAGTATGAAGAGTACACTTAGCAATAGCAAACCAAGTAACTCTAATGTAAGCATCCTCATGACCCCCAAAACAAGCCATTTTCATCCTCATCTAATTTTAGTAGGAAGGTTGAGTTGAGTTGAGTTGCACAGGTTGTTCAACATGTTCAAAGACACTGGAACTGCATATTCATGCATGTTTATCTTATATACTGTATATATTTTACTATTATTGTTATATTAAGTTCTGTGTTACATGCCACTAAAACAAATTTGAACATAAATAAGTGTCATATTTTTAAATAGCTTCCTGGCAAACTATGTTGCTTATTAGCAGTGGACATGGAAAACATGCTGTGAAAACAGCTCAGTGGTCAGTATTCCCTTGAGGAATGTGGAGCTAGCTAATCACTGTCTTTTACACCAGTGGTTTCCAATCATTTTTGCATGTGACTCTTTAATATGATGTCTGCTAGCGAGCACATAAAGAGTACATGTCTTGAGGAGTGAGAAGTTCAATCAAGTGATTTTGCGTAATCATAATGTTACATTTCAATCATTTTCAGAGTCCTGAGGATGTAAATGATTATAGCATTTTACCAAATGTGACTGAGAGACCGAACAAAGACTACAGCCACGCTAGTAGCTCTGTGAGTCACAGCTTTGAATTAGATGCCAGTGTCGGCATGCCAACATGTTCACAGTGACGCTACTAACATACTTATATTTAGCAGGTATAATGTTTACCATGGTCACTAGCATGTTTGCATATTAACATTTGCGAACACAGCCCCGGTCGACACGACTGTCATTCTAACCACCGAAAGCCAAGGTTTGTAATTCAAGTTGTCTAATACTCTGAGGCACTTCAATTGGATTTTTTATTTGTCACTATCAAAGAAAACAAATCAACAACTACAAGTGAAAGATGGCTAAAAGAACTGCAATTATCAAAAAAAAAATTTGTTATACATTGACTTTTCCTGCCACAGCAATCATCACAGAGACAGTTGGCTAACCATCTTCCTTTTTTTATGTTTATTTTGAAAGTAGGCTTAGTTATCATTTCCCCATTTTTGCCACCACTCGGAAAACTCTGAAAGCATGCAGCGGTTTAAAAAAAAAAAAGCACTGAACTGCATTGTGCAAGAAACTTCGTTTAACTCGCTCCCTTTTCTTTTCCGGCGATCTATTACGATACATGTTGGGCAATCCCAGTCAAGACTGATCAATGCTGTATGCCAGATTTTGCCCCTAAAAAAGGAAAAGGTAACTAAAAGGAAAAGGTAAGAGACTACAGGAAAAGACACTCACTTATACTACAGGGAATACGCGGAATGAAAAAAAAAAAAAAATGGGGATTGAATGAAAATGAGCTGCCTGTCACTAAGAACTGTTGCATTACAAAAGCACCTGTCCTTGGAAAAAAGAGACAAAGTCGTATAGCAGGTTCTCTTTCCGTGCCTGCATGCTGCCAGAACTATTGAGGAACGGGGATGAATGAGAAGCACAATGAGTGAAAGTTATCTCATCTCCTTTCTCTCGCAGTTTGTAAACTCTCTGTAAACCGGGGGCTCAGCACAGATGCTGGTATAAATGATGTTTTTTCTGTTCTGTCTGCCCTTGTTGCTTTATCTCGTGCTTCCTCACTGCAGCCGTTTATCATCTCCATTACCGAAAAGTGAGAGAGTTATGGGGAGAGGGGAGGTTTGTAAAAAAAAATAAAAAATAAAAAAAAAAGTGCGATACAGGGGAGGGGAAGGGAGAGGCCTGTTTGGATAAAGCAGGTGCACCCACTGATTGACTAATGTCACCACCCGGCGCAAAGGAAGGACAAAAAGGACAATGAGATTGTTCCCTTGATCCGTGCGTGGTGTGTGTGTGTGTGTGTGTGTGTGTGTGTGTGTGTGTGTTTGCATGTGCATGGCCACACCAGAATGCACTTACACGAGTTTTGTTACTGAGGTGCAACTTGTTTGCAGGCCCCCGACATGAACCCTCAGCAGCCTCTACTGTTTTGAAGTCACAGCCACACAAGCGCACAGCCACACACTCACTGCTGCGGCCACTCATTTGCATGACAAAGGCTTGGTTAATTATTTAAGGAGCCTCATTTGATCAATACAGGAGAGCTGTATCCGACTGCAGGGACAATCTGAGCCACTGGATTCTATAGGCCTTCATTATTCATGAGAACCACAGAGAAGGACCAGGCAATAGGGAGGAAGGCAGAAAAGAGAGGGAGCAAGAGATAGGGAGCAACAACAAAGGCAGCAGGGTCTTGTTTCATGTGTATTAAAAGTTTTCCTTTTTCGGTGCTGATGAATATTTTACAGGGTTTGAAACTTAGATGGGACCTCTTTATCTGTAGAGGTGGGAGGGGTTAGGTGGCGACACCCCTGCTGTGCAACTGCGGGTTGTAACGGGGTGAGGCGGGTCACAGGTCTGAAGTTTTATTTTAAGATGAGAAACACTCCATTTGAATCCATTTGATTCTTCTCTCTGTGACGGCTTCAGATCCGCTTAAAAGTATGGAACATTGTGACACGTGCTATGCTAAAAACACATTGAGTGTTATCCTTTTCATTGGCATGCATGGGCAAACCTGTGTGCATGCATCCATGCAGAGCTTCTTTATGTGTGTGTGCGTGCGCGTGTGTGTCTAAGACGCTTGTTTGCATGCGAGTGTTATGGATTAGTCACAGGTACATGTCTGCACTCCAGCACAGCCAGGGGGCGCTTATCTAAAAATAGTCATAATCCCACAGGAGTGTGTGTTCTGCCTTACATCCTCTCTCCCCGCTGGCCACGCCTGGAGCGGTTGGAGGTGGAGCGGTTGCAGGGTGGAGGCTATGAACAGTTCAAAAAATTGTTTTACTAGCATGTATATAAACACATAAGCACTGAGGGGCCACATCAGGCCCACTGTGTGTAGACGTAGCTTGTTGTCACTGGTGGGAGAGCAACATCACTGTCTATAAAAGTGAGAAAAGCGTGTTGATCCTCACACCTACATTTACAAAAATAAACACAATCAAACTGTACAAAATAGTGATGTGAACTTCATTCCACAAATAAAAAAAAAAAACACTTTAATTGTTCCCCAGTTGAAAATCCATCCACTTTTATTGACTTCTCCACTGTAACACACAGCTCATTTGGATCTTGCTTCATCAGGGAATTTTTTATGCAGCCCTGATGCGGCTCAGCCTTTTGAAGAGTAGGCGAGTTATGTCTCTGTATAGTGTAAAGAGAGTAGAAAGAGGACAGTAAAGCCAGGGGCTCACAAGCAACGTCTTCTGGAAACTGCTAAAGATGTAAGCGCAACAAAAAGTAGCTCAAGTTTCAGTTTCTATTTTTTAACATACATTTTTTTTTTACCCTTTTTTTTTGTGTGAGGCAGCAAACTTCATTTCACTGAGACAGCTTTCTACATTTATTCGAGAGAAAAAAAAATGCATAACAACTTAATGTAAAACTTTTTAACAGAGGTCATTGCCAGGTAAGGGTGCTTCCAGGGGTCATTTTCGAACTGGAACACCAGATGGTGGTCGTCAGGTGAGGTGCATTGTGGGACTGTGAAGGATGCTTACAGCATACCTGTGAGATTTTTAAAAGAGGGTTATTTTTGGACAAACACATCTTTTTGTGTACGTCTGATCTGTGTGTGTGTATGTGTGCATGAGTGCGTGTATATGCACATTTGACCAAACATTCATAATTGAGCCCAGTAGCTCTTCAGACTTTGACTCGGCTCTGTCGTCATGCCAACCAACTACTGTCCTTTTGTGCCGTTCCCATTTTGTGTAGAGATGGCAACTGCTTGGAGATGCCTCACACAACACAGCAAAATGCAGTCCACAGGCTGCACCCTTACCTTATGTCCTTTTTGGACTGTTTCTTTTGTGTCCTTTGGTAAACACTCTTTCTTTTGTTGCAGTAGCTTGGCACCCGTCTAGTGTAGGTTACTGAGTCCTGGTAAATGTGCCATTGGCACATGATGTATCTCACGCCTGTGTGTGTGTGTGTGTGTGTGTGTGTGTGTGTGTGTGTGTGTGTGTTGTGTGTGTGTGTGTGTGTTTACTTGTCTGTGTGGCACCTTTTTTTTAAGTGTGTGTCTGGTACAAGTATGTCAGTGTGTTAGTCTCATTAAGGGATTACTCCTGCTCCCGGACACCTCTTCAAGCATCTGATTGGGCTGAGACAAGCTCATCCCTACCAATCACAACACCTGCTGTGGTGTCATCTGGAGAGCTGAAATCACCACAGATCGGTGCTGAAAGAAAAAGCAGAAGATGATGATAAGACAGAGAAAAGAAGCAGCTGAGTCTGGGTAGTGGTTGGCTTATGAATTATATATAAAAACTATTAGACGTAAAGAGAATGACAGAGGATGAGTAGAACTTCTTCAGTCACATTCGCACGTCAAAGAGATTTTTCTCTGCCTCTTGAAACCGACTGTCAGGCAGCCCGTTTCTGAGTCAGACCCTCTCTGTTCGTAAATAACTTCCTCATCTCTGTCTGCCTCCCTGCAGCTCTTTTCCCTCTGACTGCCAATTAAACGCAGACCACCACCACAGAATTATCTAATTTGATCAAAGTATTATATTTAAATTGGTTTTCAAGTAAAGTATATGTTGGTTCTTAAAGTCTGCGTAGCATATGATCAGCCAATTGGATTAAACTGCTTCTCATCACATCAGTCTGCCACACTAACTGGAAGATTAAGAAGTGGTACGCCGTTAGTACAGACACCTGTGTATCAGAAGATAATCTTCACCAAAATTCACTATGATAAATTCACATTTCACCCAGAATCTTTAATCTAAATAATACCATCACACTTGGAAAATGCACCGCCTACTGTACATATGTTATTCTCTTTATAAGTAAGGGTTAGATTAAATTAATGCATCTGCGCTGTCTGATGCAATCGACAGTTAGTTGAGGCAAACAACTCAGCTAAACTTCATCCAATGAACAGATTTTCAGTGGGCTGAAGCAGCTGAGCTCCCACCCAATCAGGACCCGAGCTCGACTTGAGCCTGAACAGGTTACTCCAGCTGAAGTGTTGCGTTTGGAGTGCGGCTCAATCAGTCCCATTAATGGATTAACCAGGCAGGAGTGTAAATGTTGCCCCGGTGACTCGGTCTTCTCTCGCTCTCTCATAATTGTTAACTATGAAGTTCACATCAAAACTAATAGCTGGTCTGATGCGTGCTTCTGTTGCCACTGGCGACCAATAGAGTGCCACTCTTTGTAGAGAGTCTGTCGCCGTGTTTGAATGTTGAGCGAGAGATGAGATAGACACAGACTCAGCAAAAGAGCAGGAAGAATAGAGCATTATACAGAGGAAATCAAAAGAGATATACTGGATTCTGATCATTCGGGGAGTAGAAAAGGACACATGCTGGGTCTTGACAGATGTAAATGTCATCTGGATAGTTTGGTGTGAATGGTTTTGAATGGAGAATACCTATGTCTGCGTTTCTTCTTTCTTTTTTTCTTTAATGTGTGTGCGTGTGTGTGTGTGTGTGTGTGTGTGTGTGTGTGTGTGTGTGTGTGTCATAGACGGTGGGGGCTGAGACATATAGTAGAGCTACAGCAGACATGAGCAGCCCTGAGGAAAGCCCCGTCCTTCACTGCCCAATTTTTTTTTTTCTTTTTTTTTTACACTACACCATATGTGTCAGCATCCACTCTGCATTTTACCTGAACTTGTTTGCTCATTCCTGTGAGCGCACAGTTTTTATCTTTATTTACTTGTATCTTTTTTTTTAAGGAAGGTGAAGTAAAGGAGAGGAGGAGGCTCTTGATGCAACTCATCACTGAGCTCACTGCCACTGTCTCCTGCCTTGTCTGCTCATGGAGCTCTGGCACCCCGCTGGGAAAGATGAGAGGCTTGATTACAGTCAAATTAGCAAATGAGCAGGTTAATTACAGAACCAAATTCCTGTATAAGAACTGTCATTTCTCTGAGAGATGCTCTCGCTCCTGCTCAAAAGAGCCTAAAGAAATGGGGGAGGAAGGAGGGTGGAGGAAGAGGAGGAGGAAAAGGCAGAGGACGGATGCTTTTTTTTTTCCTTTTCTTTCTCAAGAAAACTCGGTGGTTTCTGCCCCTCTTAGCTCAGAAGCTTGCCGTTTGAGGTTAAGGGGAAATGGTTGCATCAATGAGCTTTTTTTTTTTTTTTTTTCAGAGGACACTTTTTCCCCTTGCATTTTCTTTCTCTCGCTCTCCCTTCTCCTCACTCAGGAGACTGCATCAAACCCCCCTCACTCTAGCTTTCTACCCAGTCTCCTGCTCACTGGCTTTCATCCTTCACTTCACAGGAGCCTTTGGGAGGCTTCAGATTTTTTATTTGCTACAACCACGCAGAAAAGGAATTTCTGAGACATTGCCCAAAGTTTACAAGGACGTTCCATTTCGCACAGAAAAAGAATGCGGAGTGAACTCATTGGAGAAAAGGCACAAATAATTAGTGCAAAGGGTAGATTTGTTTTTTTTGTTTGTTTTTTTTTGCCCGCTGACCTTGGTTAGTGCTGGCCACTGCTGCTCAGTTTGTTCATGGCACAAGCCAGGGATAAGTGTTTAGGAGCTATGTGATGCACCCAAGTGAACACTGTTTCTGCTTTGCCTTGGCCGATGGCTTATGTGTAGTTTTACGACTGCAGAGATTGTGTGTGTGTGCGTGTGAGAGAGAGAGAAAGAGAGATGGATGGATTTTGTGGGCAGATGTGTATGAAGTCTGGAGCAAATGGAGTGAGAAGCTGAGCAGCTGGCAGAGGACAAGGAGTCGGCTAGTGAGGGAGACGTGAGATTCACTCGCACAAGCAATGATGATTCAGGCTAGTGGTACACAACTACAGCGACGTGACTCACACCAGTTCACTTACCAGACGCCGTCATTTGTGTGTCATCTCGGAGACAACCTACTGCAACACTGCTAAGTTAATTTCTGCTGCGTTGTCACCCGAATGTCATCGTCTGTTGTCAGTTCAGTAAATTAGTGTTTCACTCCGTCAAGTGCAACCGGGGAATTTGTCTCTGATGTACTCGTATCTTCTAATGGAACTGATGTTGTGAAAGTTGGCAGTTGGCTCTATATACAGTGCATTCAGGAAGTGTTCAGACCCCTTCACTTTCTTCCACATTTTGTTAAGTCACAGCCTCAAGCTGAAACTGTTTAAATTCATTTTCCCTTATCAATCTACCCTCAGTGCCCCATAATGATAAAGCAAAAAAATATTTTTTTGCAAATTTATTAAAAAGGAAAAACTGAAATATCACATTCAAATATCACATATTTGGATAAGTATTCAGACCCTTTGCTTTGACACTTGAAATTTAGCTCAGGTGTCTATCATTTCTCTTGATCATCTCTGAGATGTTTCTACACCTTGATTGGTGGTAAATTCAATTGACTGGACATGATTTGGAAAGGCACACACCTGTCTACATATAAGATGTCACAGCTGACAATGCATATTAGAGCAAAAACCGAGCCGTGAGGTTGAAAGATCTGTCTGCACAGCTCAGAGACAGGATTGTGTTGAGGCACAGATCTGGTGAAGGAAACCTGCACTGAAGGTTTCATAATTCTTAGATTGAGCAAATTTGGAACAACCAGGATTCTTCCAGCCTCCCTTAGCCACCTAGGAATCAGCGGAGAAGGGCTTTGGTCATTTCCAGAAGGACAACCATCACTGCAGCACTCCACTGAGCCGGCCTTTGTGGCAGAGTGATGAGACGGAAGCTTCTCCTCAGTGACAGACACATGAAAGCTGCTCTGAGTTTTCAAAAACAACCTAAAGGACTCTCAGACTGTCAGGGAACAAGATTCTCTGCACAAACCAAAATTTAACTGTTTGGCCCCAATTCTGAGCATTTTGCCTGGAGGAAACCAGACACCACTCATCACCTGCCCAGCAACATCCCAACAGTGAAGCGTGGTAGTGGCAGCATCATGCTGTGGGGGTGTTTTTCAGCGGCAGGGACAGGAAGACTCCTCAGGGTTTAGTGAAAGCTGAACGGGTCGAAGTACAGAGTTATTCTTAATGAAAACCTGAGCACTCAGGACCTCAGACTGGGCCAAAGGTTCACCTTCCAATAGTACAACAACCAAGGGACAACGGCTAAGGGAATGTCCTGGAGTGGAAGAGCCTGGGCCCTGACACGATCCCAATCGAACATCTCTGAAAGTGGCTGTCCGCCTATGGTCCCCATCCAACCTGACAGAGCTTGAGAGGATCTGCAGAGAAGAAAGGCAGAAAATCCCCAGATCCTGGTGCCCAGAGCTTGTCGCATCGTAGAAACCACCCAAGAAAACTCACAGCTGCAGTCGCTGCCAAAAGTGCTTCAACTGAAAACATGAGCAAAGGGTCTGGACACTTCGGTGAATGTGATATTTGAGTTTTACCTCAATCTCTCATTGAGTGTAGTTTGAATTTAAAATGTGAAAAAAGTGAAGATGTCTGAATACTTTCTGAAGGCACTGTAGATTTTATGGGTGCTGTTTTTGGCCGGAGGGATACACATAGTTGTGTTGGAGGTCTGTGCAGATACACTCAGAGACAGAAGGAAGTTGGAGAGGGCTGTTTAGTAACCAAAAGCAGTCGGAGGTCATCTATATTTTATCTGCCATTCATATTTGAGTGGGGGAGATGATGTGAGAGGCAGCGTGATGGTGGGAGAAGCCGAACATGCTCTCTTTGTATCTTTCAGTGGACGACTTTCCTTACAGAGGTATATCAGTGCAGGTTATCCATTTTAAATTACAGCATCAGCAACACTCATCCACCTCCCTCCCTTCTCCCTTTCTTTCTCCATTTCCCAACATCCATAGTTCTCTCCTCCTCTCCCTTTTTCCTCCTCCCACTTAGTCAACTCTATTGGATTTTTAGTCCATTCCAAATGAATTGAGCTGCGGCGCTCGTGTCGAAACGAGCCCAGTCGATTGCCTAAATGTAACTATGCACAGTTATCGGGACTGCAACGCAAGCCATTTGCGGGAAGCCTAAACATTATAAACAAATAAAGCAGCCGTATTGCCTCCAGGCCCTTGGTTAGGAATGCACTGCAATGTCTGGTGAATGGGCAGCCAGTGTGAAATCCAATATAGGCCTGTGCATGGGGGAGGAGGGAGAACGCTCCACTCCAATCTTCATCAATATAGCACTATACAAGACTGGTGCGGCTGCTGCCACCAAAATACAACCACTATTATTTTGACCACTCCATGCCACATCTGATACTGCCACCACGGCCACTACTACGACTGCTGCTGTTTCTTTCACTACACCGAGAAAAGAGTCTTTTCTGCAAGGGTTCTTTGGTTACAGGAGTTCCCCACAGAGCTGTAATCAATATCTCCAGCTAATCAGAGCAAGGAACCCGGGCAGTTCTTGGAAATGGCTTCAGACCTCAGGTGGATCTTAAAAATGTCCTCAGATATTGTTGATTTCAAGCAGTCCATCTCCTCCTACAAGGTTATATTTTATAGCGTTGTTTTGGCCCTGCTTAAGTGGCAACCTACAGAACATTTTTCATAAACAAGGTTTTCTAAAGTGCCCGTGTAGGCGTGGGACAAAAAAAAAGGCAACTTTACCTGACTGTTGCCCTTATATATTATAATAACTAGTGAAATCACAATCACCAGCACAGAGTCACTGATTGCTGGTGCAGTTTCACTGGCAGCAGAAACTGTTATTAATGGCTCAAAATTATGATGTTGGACACAGCTGTCTGGCCATTCTGAAAAACCAAATCACCTTCCAGCATGTGCACTATAGTGTGTTCAGCTCTGTCCTAGACTATGTTTATCTCTTATCACTGTTTCTTAATGGTTTACTGTCATACAGGAGCCGTGATGGATAAATCACCAGGGGTCTGGTCTGACACATGCACACCCAGATGATTCCTTTACTCCTCTCTGATTTGCTGAAAAACCCCTCCAGTTACCATGGGAACCCCTTTATCACTGGCAGTTATTGTGACATTGACCCAGAGCAAGGGCCAGGGCTAAGTGTGATGACCTCACACCATTTTTTGCAGGGTGCCTTTCAAAGACCCGCGTGGTGTGCTTGTGTTTCTGGAGGATGTGCTCCATTAGACTACAAGCAGAGGCACACACACACACACACACACACACACACACACACACACACACACACACACACACACACTCACACTCACACATACCTGCAGCCTTGTTGTGTTGTGTGCGTGCTTCCCTCCAGCACATGGATGTGATTTTGTCTTTGCGTGCATGTTTAAGTGCATGCAGGGAGATCAGGGGCATGGTTAAAGGGTGGCATGTGCCTCTCCTGATGTATGACCTTGGGGTAGCCCGTCCCTATCCTCTCTCTCTCTCTCTGTGCTGCTCAGATCGCCAGATATGTCCCCAGCTGCAGTCCCACTGCTGCCACCAATCCCAGATAACCTCTGGCGCATTAATCGCCACGTTCCGTCTCTGCCTCATCACTGCAAACAGTATCCATCTTGACAAGCCATTTATTCTTATTTTCAATTTTACAGACTTATTTTTCATAATAGAAGTGAAACAAATCTGCCAATTGGATGTGAAAGCTCATTTTTTTCTGGGACATTTCTTGAATTAAGACACAGTTTTAAAGGATCAACAGTCAGAACACTTGTTATGTAATACATCTAAATATATCTCACCCCATTGGGTAGATTGTTCATGACCTTGTTTGTGGTGAATACATTCTTTGGAAGACTGAATATAAAATTAGAGATAATTGTTTTTGGATGAATAGTTTTAAAGGTCTTTGTGATTAGTTTTCTTAATTTCTTCTTTTTCATCAAATGCATTTTCACATAGATGTTGCAACATTATCACTGTGCTTCAAGGAAAGGTTTTTGAAATCTGTGTAAAGCTTTGTGCTGATTGCAATGTGTGCCACAATCTAGCCCAGTGTGGTGTGCTTTTAATTTAACTCCAACTGCTGCATTAATCCATTTCTCTCTATTGGGTAGCCATTATGGATATGGCTGGTTTATAAAGTATTTTTATGAGACGGCCTTGGCTTTTTGTCCAGCTCTGCTGCAAAGTGGCCCCTGCATAAGCCTCGCTGTCATTCTCCCGTCTCCCCCTCTTACCCCTCATTTCATTTCTTCTGTGTGCCTTCCCAGCCACATCCTCTCTAATGAAGCTAAATCTAGCATGCTAAATGGGACCAGTCAGCTATGTCATTGGTGCTGAAGCGGCCATAGCTGTCTTCTATTGCCCCTGAAGGCACAAACACCACTCCAAGACAATGAGTCGGTGGCATTAGAAGCATTCACAGTACAGAAGGCACAAACAATATAGACCGGAGCACTTATCTGTGGTAGCTCTGAAATATCGGTGCCATGCGTGCACCCAGAAACAGAGGTACCCATGTGTGGGCTGGAGAGAACAGATAAAGTAACAGAGTCAAAATGTGTGTGTGAAAGTGCAACTGTAGCTGCAGTCGAGATCGGTACTGTACCAGAGATCAAGAGTGGGGAGACGTGCTCTGCAGGATACCAGCCCGTCGATTGCACCGCTCTCAGCTTCAAAGTTCTCAGCTTCAGGATTTCGTATAGAATCTAATGGCTTTGGAGTGTGAGTGCACACAGTAACACAAGTGGAAAAGCACCGTAATATAGGACCCTACATGACAATCCAAAAAGCACACACACTCATCGGTGCACACACAGCCTCACACACACAGTGTGTCAAATCTCCTACTGAAGTCCAATATATCCCTCACAAACCCATTAAAGGTGCTTCATACAACAGCCTCTCACAGAATACAGAGAGAGGGAAGTGAGAGCGGCAGAGACTGAGAGAGACCCATGGAGAGAGTAGGAGAGCCGTGTATTTGTTAGGTGCTTAAAACACTTTCTGGCAGGCAAAAGTGTTATACACCAGCTTTATTTTTTTGTATTTGTTTTTTTAGATATTAAAACATTCAGTTGTAACACCTTTTCTTTTTTGCTTAATAAGTTGTTTGAAATTGTATAAATTCACGCATGGATGAATATTATGAAGAGTGTCACTGCCGTTTGTTGAGGATTGGACCTCCCAAGAAAAAATAGCCATCTCATGTTATTCATTTATAAAACTCTACTGTTGAAGCTTCCAAACTACCTCTCATCTCCTCTCTCATTTAAATCTACACGATCCAGTAACCGCATATATCCAATATGTATGCACCGCTTAAATAGAGTGAACTGCAAACTAGAGTCTTACATTTCCCGAGGAGATTTTAAAGCCTCATTAGCTGATATTATTTATGACTCTTGTAATTGTTTCTCTTGATTCCTTGTTTCTTAGTTCTTTCTATTGTGTAATTGTGCTGTCTTCGGTTTTTGGTGATTGTTTTGTGTGTGTGTGTGTGTGTGTGTGTCTGTGTGTGTGTGTGTGTGTGTGTGTGTGTGTGTGTGTTCTCAGGTTTCTCCTTGAAAATAGATCTTAATCTCAATGAGACTGCCCAATTAAATAAAGATCAAATAAATAATAAATAAATAAATAAAAATGTTCTATCACTGCTAAGCTTATCTCCTCTAACTAAAAATGAACTGAAACCTTAACTGCCTTACTCAGAAACAGCCAAAACAAATTTATAAGCAATATCTCACAAGAGGGTATCTGCTACACTGAATATGAGCATGCTATAATATGTGTTGGGAAGCTCAGACACGCAAGACACACATGTATTGATTTCATTTTTGGCAACATTTTTATGGTAATCACTTACTTAAAATGTTACTTTATGTTTCTTTATTTTTTTTTCTTTATTTTTTTTTACTTTAAAGGATGACTCCTTTAATTATTGTCAACAAACCCCATGAAAAAAACAAAATCAACCTACTAACAAGTATCTGTGTATCTGGTGCATCTTATTCCTCTTTATTGTTGTCCAAAGACTTTTAAAAATACATCAAGGAGCCACACTGGTGCCCTGGGTGACATTTTCGTTCATTACTATTAATGAATAGTGTGGTTTATTTTGAGTCGAACCCACACACACACCACCTTGCTGCTGAAAATACTCACTACTGCCTAAAATCCGCTGCTGAAAATAGTCCCCAACAAATCCTCAGTTTTCTCCTGTTTGACGAATGTTAATCCTAAAAAAACTACAGCGCCCATCTGTTTGGGTTGTTATGTTGCTTTCCATGACACTTTTATGTGTGAGACCTGTTTTTGAAGATGTGCATCTTCAGGAGGGATAAATGATCATGCTGCAGAGAACTTGGAAAGTGGAAACTTTTGCGAGACTAAAACAATAATGTTTTTAATCTTTTCCTATTGAATAACACCGGCCTTATCCTTTAATTCTCCTTCTGCAACTTTATCTTGAAAAACTGGAATATTCCCTCCGAATAAATGTAAGAAAGTGTTCGAGATGTGTATTTTTGTGTGTGTTAATTTTCCATATTCTCAGGAACGGTACTGACATGCAGTTCCCTTGTTGTCTGTGGGATTAATGTTTGTTGCCGTCATGTTTTTGCTTTTTTCGTCTTTCGACACATGAAGCGCTACATCCTGGAGACATCCCCGCTCTCTACAGGTTGCCATGGTTTTTAAATACCTGTGTTTTAGGCTTGCTATTTTTATATTGTTGTTAAAAGTACTTATACTAAATGTGGTTAAATTCCATGTTCAAAGATGCCGTATGAGATTTTCAATAAACTGAAAATGTAAATGGAGGACAGTCGGTTTATTTATTATTTATTTACATATCAAACAACAGTCAGCTTTTATTCTGTTTGAGACCTCACCATGAACGATTTTACATTCCCCATCTCTGGAGATTGTTGCCCCACAGGCAGAGATGAGGCATGGAGGAAAAAAAAAAAAAAAACATCCTGCGCCAGTTCTACTGAAGTTCAAGAATAAATCACTGAAGCTCGTTTCTGACCTACCTGGGTTGAAGTAAGACACCCATGTGTTGCTCACAATCTGGTCTCCTCCCCGCTCTCCCCCCGTCCATTTGACATTTCAGCCTGAGGAAATGACTCTTCTCTGGCATTTATTCTCTGCTCTGGGGTTGCAAAGCCTTATAACTGCTGTCATTTACACTTTTTAATGTGTGTGTTAGCGCCACACTTTTCTGTTTAGTTAAACAATTGCTGACTTTCCTCCAAAGAGACAGAAGTGGCAGTTAAAAAAAAAAAACAGCTACAGTGTCCCTCAGTATTTCACCTCTGCATAGAGTTATGGCATGCACATGACACACACACACACAGGCGATGCATGTTGTACAGTAAAAGCCAGCCAAAGCCCTCAGTGTGTCACCTCTGTCATAGTGTTAATTAGACAGTGTCACCGTCTGTCCCCAGTGACATTTATTGCACATTTAAATATTTTACCCAGACAGATGGTAAGAATGTCAAGGCGTGACACTGAGTTATTAAGCCCTAGCCCTCTCCCTCGGCGACAGAATGCAGGGCTTGTCAGCACTCGATTGTTTTAATAACTCACTGGCAGTGCCGCAGCAAAGTTTGCCCTGACTCTCTGTGCTGCAGCTAGTTCCTAGGGCACAGGTGAAAGAGCCCACACACTCACATGTGCGCACGGCAGCACACATACGCGCACACACACACACGCGCGGCAGCATGGGCGCGTTTCTGCTGAATGAGGATGAGCAGGAATTCCCTCACTGAATAAAAGAACAGGTAGCATGGCTCTGTGACCCCTCTGCTGACATTATCCATCTGCAGAGTGCCACACTTTTCTATATCGCACATGACCTTCACCTGCGCTAAAGCTGTTGTCAGATGCGCAGCCCAGCATGGATGTGTTCCATAACCTTAGAATATGATACCACAGTGTCACACTACGGTCAGATCTGCCTCAGTCAGTCTCATATATACTCTACTGTGGACATTCAGCCTTCTCTTATTGTTGCAAACAAAATGAGGAGGCAATATACTCATAGTCCAAAGTTCATCCTTTTTTTTAAAATAAAACACAATTTGCTTCAGTAGAAGTAAATCCACATCCCCATGCCATGTGTCTGGGTATCATTTCACCTAGAGAGTTGCTACTCAGTAGGTGGCCTCGATATTTGTATTGTGGTAAATAAAAATGATCTAAGTTGACTTGAGCTGAGTGATAAATTTGTTGTGCAACTGCATGAATTCAACTACGATCTTAAAACTGGTGTAAGCTGTTTTTTGCTCTCCATAGGTGAAACAAAACGAACATGGGGGAATCAGGAGGATTTCCGAGGATGTATTTGGACTTGTTGGTATGCTGAATACTCGTAGCAGCGAGGGCAGGGACACCTGCTTAAATTAAGTTCTGCTGGCAGGTGTTAGGCAGGATCCTTATCAGCTGATGATCAAACAATGGCAGATTGTGTGGCAGAAGCTGCAGCAGCGGTCTCAACAAAAGATTTATACTGAGGTGCACTAGAGAGGGGTAAATATCTGTAAGGATATTAAAATGTCTATTAGATTATTATAAACACAATTTGTGCCAAACAACTTGCAAGTGGGCCAAAGAGGATTCAAAAACGTTTCCAGTAATGTTAGCATGTCCACATAGCGGCACTGTTTGCTACGATATACTTGGTCATAAATTCCATGTTATTGTATCTGATAATAAGAAAAGGTTTTCCCATGAAGAGACAACAAAGTAAACCCAGAAAGTGTGTGAAAGTAGCCAGAAAATGAGCTGAACCCACTTGTCAACATTATTACATGCTACATTTGCTAAACGGACTTGCAGTTACTTAAGGATTACAGTGTAAAATTAGCATTAACTACTAAGCGAGCGCAATTTTTCTGCACCAAATTTTGGCGTCGTTTCTTTGCCATATTGAGGAGACAGTGGAATGAAATTGTGATTGAAAATGTGTGAAGAAGAGGGAATGAATGGAAGTTTCTAGTATGCCTGGCACAGCTATGGCATCTGTCTGAAATGGTCCCAGGTTTTGTGGAGAGACAAATATTGATTTGTCGGTGCTTTATTTTCTGTGTGTACTGTAACAAGCCTGTAGCCCCCAAAGTGGACTCCTGGCATCCGCAGCTACTGTGTAAAAATTCTACTCCTCTGTTGTTTTTGAAACAGTACAAGTCTATAATATAAGCCAGGTTTGTTTAGTTATTCTGGTTATATCCTCCCCGCTGTCGCCATGCCTCATTCCCACAGCTCATTCTCATCTTGTCCGTCATTTCTCCCATGAGTTTTTGAGCTATGTGTAATTACCCAGTTTGTTTGCACCTTGGCTCTAACTGCCTGTCTTGTCGCAGCCAGCTTGTGTTCACAGGAAGCATGTGTGTATGTGCGCGAGCGAGGTTTTGCATGCGGCAATCAGTCTTTGGCAAATATGGGTGTGACGGGGAAGAGCCACGCAACAGCACAAGTGTGTTTCTCAGCACATGTGTGCGTCACCCCGAGCCCACTCTGGCAGACATGGAGAGACAGAGAGAGGGACCTTGTCGTCTCTAATCCCTTTGTTTTGAGTCAGATTAGAGCTTTGCGAGGCGTTTGCGAGGCCTGCAGAATGTGGATTTAAGGATTAGTCTAATAAACAGAGGCTCTGTGGCACTCTGCAGCCCAGTGTGGAGATTACATAGGCACCGAGAGCAAGGAAGAGAGAGGGCTGGATTGTTTCCCCCACCCCTTCATTTCCATCCTGACAAATGAGAGGAGAAGAGACATAGAGTAGAAAATACAAGGTGGATAAGGTCTCTTCCCAGTTCCTGATCTGTGTGGCAACTTTCATCCGTCTCACTCCCTGCTGGGAGTCACATGCGCAGACCTTGAGACGTGGCAGCTCTTATCCCATACTCTTGTATGACCTCAGCTATACCTCATAATTATTGCATTCAGGCTGGCCGATCATGGGGGATGTTCACTCATTCATTGTGATGATACTCGGCAAATATAGCACAGATTGAGTACTTGGTATTAACTCAGAAGCCTAAGAGGAAAACAAGTATTAGACCACATCTTCACTACTTTGCTCGTCAACATTTTCTAACACGTCACTGCAGTTTGAAAGTCAACTCGCAGAGATTTGAGCCATGACAGAACTAGGTTCAATTACAGAGAATACATCTTGTTTTATTTTTGCAAGTGACCTTATTGTTGTGTGGCAGTGCAGATGAAAGGCGGCCTAATTTGTAAAGTCTACCACTGACTTATGGTGTTCTCACTTGCTAATGAGGGGCTCCAGAATCTAAAATATGAGAGTTCGCTGCACAAACATCACCTCATTCAGAAGCAAAGTTGTGGGACATTTAAATTCAGAGGAGACACAGCAATCAAGCGCTGACCTCGTGAAAATTATCACATGAATTTGATAGCTTTGTGCATTTCAGCTGCAATATTATTTTTGTACCCTTCCTGCGATGTGCTATTATTGTATGGAAGCTGAAAAAAATGGCTTTAGTGCATCAATATCACATGTCATTGTCAATGACAGAAAATAAAATACATGCCAGCTGATGCTAGTGAATACTGTCCTTAATAAGCAAGTGATTTTTTCCCATTTGGCTCAAAGAAGTGTTGGAGGTAATGGGGCGAGGTGTGTGGGAGAGAGAGTGATGAAATGTTTCCTGTCCTGCACGCCCCTCAGCTGTTGGCTCACAGATCATCTTGGATCCAAAATGGACCGCAGTTTCCAGTTGAACTGGAGCCATGCAAGCAGCCCCAGCCATCCTTGTGTGTATACTGTGTGTGTGTGTGTGCCTGTGCGTGTCTGTCTAAATATGCATTTTATATGTGCGAGTCTTTGCGCGTGTGTGCGAGTGTGCACTTTCAATGCCACCCGAGATCGAAGACATGATTAATGACTCTTCAGGGTGAGGAGCCTCTCAGTCAGCGCCCAGTCCAAAGCTCATACAAGGCTTCTGTGTGTGTGTCAGTGTGTGTGTTAGAGACAGAATGATAGAGGTCATGGTGTGGTTATAGATGTGGATACATACAGGAATATTTATGTATGCTAATACACGTGTATATGACTTTCAGTATACACACACAGGAAGTAATCAGGATGCCCAGCCCTGACACTGAAGCTCCCATGAGCCTTCTCGCTAAACACACACATTTTTCCATACAGATTGATTTGTTATCCGTACAGTGAAATTTAAAGTATATATTGAGACATCTGTTGAAGAAGCTATTAATTACCATATATAGTTTAAAATGCTCGATGAATAAAATCCAGTATGCACCCTGAGAAAAGATTTCATCGTGAAAAACACAAATTAAACATAAGGATTTACACTTATGAGATATGATGTCAAGAATAAGCTGCTCTGAGGGGAAATCTGAATTAGTAATTGGATGCTTTGATGAACTGCATGTACAATGTTTTAATCTTAAACATATTAGGACTTGGACGAGTTGGACGCTCCTCCTGAAATCAAGATGCGCAGAGGTTTTTTTTTTGTGATGTGTAATTGAGTACAAGTCTCATACGAGGATTTGTTTTTCCTCTTTATTCTCACGCAACCTCTCTGTACTCCACTCTCTCCCTGTCTACTCTTTTGTTTTTCTCAGTCACTCTGTGTCTTCATCTCTTTGTCTTTGTGAACAAACTGTGTAAACAACTTAATTTGAGCGGCATCACAAAAACAGCAGAAAATTGAAGCCAAATGCTTTATAGCCACAATTTTGTCTTTTGTGATAACAGGGCCTTGTGTTTTCAATAGACCATCTTTTGCTATTTAAATTCCTTTCAAAAAAAAAAAAAAAGAGAAAGAAAAAAGACATAAAATTAACAACTTTATCTCCTGTTGACAAAAAGTGTTGGAGAAGTGGATGATTTTTCTGATGGAAAGGCTCCATGCTGTGTTTTATCTGGCTTTTAGCTGCCAGTCTTTTTGGTTGATTGTTGGTCTTAGTTTGGTTACAATTGAATTAAATGAGCCAGGTAATGGCTGCTTTACCAACTTGAAGATAAGATAAGATAAGATTAGATAAGATAAGATAAGATAAGATGCTTAAAGGAATAAAGAAGATAAAAAAATACAGTAAGGAAAGTTAAAAGAACAAATGAAAAAACTTTTCCATGTTTAATATGGAAATAAAAAACTATGTATTCCAACACTGAACAAGTATGTAAATTAGTAGCCAAAGTAGCAGTAGAAGTAAAAATGTGTAACAAAAATGGAAGAGTTTTAGATTTTTAGCTTGAAATGAGAGAAACAATTTTTTTTATGAGTTTAAAAACTTTCTGTGTCTATACAATACTGGTCAAACATAGAGGAACACTCCCATTTTTTGTTTTGAAATTTAATTAGCTCAAGTCAAATCCAGTCCAACTCAATTTGGTTACCTTAAAATGGACTGCACTTTTCTAGTCTTTACCACTCCAAGAACTTTACAATACTTGCCACATTTCCCCATTCACTCACACATTCATACATCACACCCATACACACACTTGTAAACTGATGGAACAGACATTTTGCTCAAGGACACTTTGACACTGGAGGATTGAACCACCCACCCTCTGATTAGCAAATGACCCACTCTACATCCTGAGCCACAACCTCAACTTACAGTTTTCCTGCAGCAATGGAAGCAAATGAAAACTTCAACGTTAACGCAAACAATTCCTACAGGTGTCCTGATTTTTCTCGATGACTGACAAACCCTCTGTAAACTGTGTTACTAGGCCTTCTCATACATTATTAGGACAATGCTGTACTGCAGGAAGTAGCACTATTGCTGTCAGGATGGTGAGAAAAAGAAAACAGAAAAAGAAAGGAACTAGACGCTGAATTCGTCCTGATGACATGTTTTTGGCTGCAATCCGAGTCCTTTAATACTGGGCATTTGCCAATACCGAGTCCAATCTGATACTTATATTTACATTACTTAAATATTGATTGAACAGCCTATATATCTGACTCATTGAAATAAAACAGCTGTAGACTGCTTTATCTCACACACATTTTTTATGAGCGTCTTGATCCAAATATTGAAGGTCACGGTTCAAAACTATAAAGTTTATAAGCTGAAATTATTGATATGAATAAAAGTTCAGTTGGGAGAATGTCTCCCTTGACAGTGGCATGATGTGATCCGCTGGAAAGGAGACGTCTCACTCTGTTGAATTTGTTGAAACTAAAGAAACAATGGTTCTGCATTATTCCCTCACTCACTATCTTTTACAAGTCTTGACAGCGATGTGCAGAGGGCACACAAACTGACAACAGCCAAGTTTAATTTAGGCCTGTCATCGAGTGTTTCACAAAATGAACATTAATTAGTGGCAGCTAATATGATGTACCGCCGGCGACATTTGTCATTTTAACTGGCAAAAGTGAAGCTGAGCACCAGCTAAAATGAGAAGCTGCGAGCTGATTGTTTTCTACGCTGCTTTGCTAACGACAATTGGCGTTTGAGTTTTGAGTGAATTGGTGTATTTGTCCAATCTCACGATATCAATCCATTAAAATTTACCCAGATTAGCACACAAAGCCACTGAAATACACAAAAAGATGTAGAATAAGAATAAGTCAGTAAATGTAAGGGGCAGTTTGGAGCAGATACAGACAGTGAACGCACCCTGAGCTTCCTCCTAGTTGGCTGCAGTAGGAGTCATCTGGACAGGAAGCCTCCCACAGTGTGATTGCCCTGAACAGCATCTATACTAGCTCTCACCCACCGCCCCCGTGCTTATTTGTTTGATAAATGAGAGCAGTGGCTGGATGTAATCTTGGCGGCTAATTTTCTTTGGGTATCCAGCCAATGCACATGTAACCATTACAAATGCAGTGAAATGATATGCGGTGCCGAGCCGGGTCGATTTTGATCAACGCGTTCCCAGAGCTGGTTGTCTCTGCAGCAGTTTTCTTCATGCAGATTTAAGGCATGATGCAACAAAACACAAAACACCTCAGGCGATTTCAATCCACACATGCACTAATGCACCTGCTGTTGAAACAGTGGAGACAAGGAGTGTCTTCTTGGTTTGACAAAATGCGTTTTAAAACATTTTTTTAATTGCCGTTCTGACTGTATAAGTTACCTCAGATAGACTTAAACAAGCATTTACAGGAGAAAAAAGTAGTCTTGTTCACAGCTTAAAACTGTTTTAAAGCTTACTCTGTCAGAATGTCTCAGGTGTATTTAGATTTTGACAGGGTAAGAAAAATAGCTGCTCATTTTTCATGTGTAAGAAACACTCTTGATGCATGTGATTACAGACAAGATTTAGGAAAACACCGTTTCTTAAAATATCTGCATCTGTCTGCCTTCTCTTCTTTGGCATTTGGATTCTGCTCCTTCAGAGGTTGACCGGTTTGAATTGGGAAACCATCTTGTTTGATGCTCACTAATCCATTGATGTCATTAGCTTCCTATTAACTGGATGTGATTTCTAGTTACACTGGATTTACGTTGTGTCATTCTCCATATTTTTCTTCCCAAGCACTTATTTGCAGAGAAAAGGCCATTATCTGTACCAAACTTCACCTCTGTAATTTCAAAAATGAATTCTCCACCCTCCCTGTCTTCTTCCAATTACATTTCTCATTCTGCCTGGATTTCATGGTCACTTCACGGTCACACACATGTCTCTTTCCTCCTTCGTCTAACCACCCTTTCCCGCCTGTCAAGGAAACACAGTTACTCTGCAGGCTCTTGCGGTTTTGCATACATGTGTGAGGTTTGTCTGTGTGGGATGCATGCATCCGCTCCCGTGGTTGGTTGTATACCTTCAAATCAGGGTAGAGTCAGAATGACAATAAGTCATTATACCTCCTGATAAATGAGATAATCCGCCTCAGCACAATGATCAGGGGAGGTTGGGATGCTGTCACTGGAGTAATTAACAAGAAAAAGTTTGGTGTGTGTACGTGTACGAAGGTTGTGTGCGTCGGCGACCTTGAAGAAAACACCTGCGTGGGTGGAATGTGATTGATATCGGTTCCAGATCTCATGATTGACCCCCTCGGCGTTCTCTACTTCCGTCATCTATCTCGCATTCTGTGTCCTTTCTCCTCCTACTGCTCAAGTAACATTACACCTGAAAACTGCTCCTGTCCGAGTGTGACTGCTACACACACCTGTTACTTGAAGGATTTTCTATTGACTTATATTCATTTAACCCCAGCTGTTACCACTGACATGTACAGTTTAACGCCACTTTTCAAGGTATAGGTATAACATTTAGGAAACTATGCTTGTTTGAGCTGGGAGGCAATTAGCCTAGCATAGCATTAAACAGAAGGCTTGAGGTCACAGAGTTATGTTTTGTAACTTCTTTTTTTTAAGCAGTTCTACAAGCTCGTGCAACACAAAAGAATTGCTCATTTAAAATTTCTTTCATCTGTAGCCTAAATGAGGATTCACCACAGAACATGCTGTTAGAAGTTATTAGTTATTTGAAACATTTGAACAGTTTTGACCTTAACTTTTATCTTTGTTTGCTATCTTTGATCAAATTCTTAACAAAAAAAAATGGAGAAAAAAAAAACTACAGCCTCCATGGAAATTTACAAGCACAGTAGTGCAGCTACTTTGATATCCACCAAAGCTCTCATCTAATGTAATTTTTACAACTTTTGGGCTTTAACTTCTGCTATCTGAAACTTCTCTCCTTATGGGAAATAGTGTTTGTTGAATGATGCTAAAACAGAAAAATCAAATAAGCAACTACATTAGAATGTTTTTCAAATGTACCATCTTTACCTAGACATATGGTTGCACACATGCAACATTCTGCTGAGGGAGGTTATCTTGCAAGGTTGGATTCTTTCTGTTATTACACACGTCTGTGTGATTTTTAACGAGATTTTCTTGCCTCTGGAACAATTTATGGCTCTCTATAGCCTAACAGCCAGGCATTGTGGCTTCCCATATTTCTTGTTGTTACCTAGAAGTTGCCAGGTAACCAGCACTACAGGTGGAGTTGCTACACAGCAGCACTGGGCAGATGGATAAAATGTTGATAAAAAAAAAATAAAAAATCCTCAAGGCAAAAAGAAAAGCAATGGACAAAAAGGTGTTAATTGTTGTGAACTTTAAAGGTGCTGGTAGGCTTGCTATTTACCCTTGCTTCCTGTCTTTAAGCTAAACTAAGCAAATCACCTCCTGGCTCCAGCTGTATATTTTACATACAGACATGAGAGTCGTATAAATCTCATTAAACCCTTTCTCCTGAAAGTGAATAAGTACATATATCTTAGGAACTCAGCATACACACATACGCACCCCCAGCTACACACACTCACAAAGCCTCGTTCGGCCATTGTTTGCATAATGCCAGTCACAATGTCCCCCCATTTCCCGAGCCAGTATCCCTCTCTATTTCCTCACCCTCCATTCAAGGTACAAACACATTAAGGTTGAACTCCTAATAGCCTATGTGATGGATGCTAGAGCATAATGAGCTCTTTATGAGACTTAATACCTACTGTTAATCAATGGACATAGCAGGGCACTTTTCAATACTACTTTCTAAGCATTTTAAAATGATCCCTCATTGAATAGATTGACTCACATTCTGTATCCTTCTCTCTCTTTTTCTCCCTTCTCATTCTTCCTCCGTCCCAGCATGCAATTAGTTGCATCACATATTCTGAATCAGATGATGCCTGTTCTTTAGAAATGTCCCTGCCCGCTCTGATATTGATAAATGCGATCCAGACTGAGAGATATTTTGATGAAAATGCAATGCTACGCTTTAATGCAGTGGGTGGACCAGACTTTCCTCGGCCTGGAGCAACAGAAACATGGATGACCTATTTATTACCATAAATATCCCATACAGGCAGCTGCTGGAAGCATTCCTGTCAATTACTGCTGGTTGTTGTATTGTTGTACTTTGATCTTTAGCTGCTAATGTAATGCACTGCTCAAGGCCGCTGCACAAGTATCATGCCGTATTAGCATCATAATCATGTATAATCTGCATCCACAAGTATAAGATTTGAATAGATTAAAAAGGGGCTGTCTGTGATGCAACAGAAGTGGACAGATCAGGCGTGAGCACGGAGGAGGTGATGTCTTGATGTGCACGTTTAGTTTTGTTACAAGTTGTATTACAAGCTGTGTCAAGTTCAGGTAACACTGTTATCTCAGCACAGGTACCTCCATACTGTATATGTGCATTTGTGTGTGTGTGTGTGTGTGTGTGTGTGTGTGTGTGTGTGTGTGTCTGTGTCTGTGTCTGTGTCTGCGTCTGGGTGTGTTTGATTATCCCTTACACCCTCTAAGGGAGCAGGATTCATTCTCACTCTGATAATGAGGGAGAGACTAGCAATGCCCTCAAGTCATTTCTCCTCTTCTTCCAGCCTTCCTGTTGCATCCGGCTGCTTTCCTTTCCCTCTCGCCCTTTACCTTTTTCCAATCTAGATTTTGTCTCTTTTCCCATCATTCAGCTTTACAACCCCCCTTTTTTTTTCTTCCTTTCTTTCTGTATTATCTGCCCCCCACTTGTCATCATTGTTTTCCTTTTGTGTGTCAGTATTCATGCGTCGCTGACATCAGTTTAGTATGACTGGACCGTGTTTGAGTCATTCTCTGTGTTTATGTCATAGATTTAAATGCTGGCTGACCATTTTTCATCAGCCTGGACGATGGTTGACTATCTCTGTGGACCACAGCGCTGGCAGCTCTGTTTCTCCCCACAATAGCCTTACTTATCTCGCATCAATACTCTGATGTGTTACATATTTGCCTGCTCTAATGTCCATTCTCCGCGCTCCTTCTTACCTAACTTTCCCTGTAGATTCTCTGGGGAGTGCAAAGCAAGAGTGAGTCACAGCAGTGCATCCATTAATTTTATACCAACCTTTCGCTGTCTTTTCTGCTCTCTCCATCTCTCTCCCTCTCTCTATCTCTGTTTTCCAGGTGACTGAAGTGGAGATTGACATAACGGAGGCCCGCTAGGAGGCCCTTCCATCTCCCCCCACCACCACCTCCTCCTCTTCCTCCTCTTCCACCGCCTTCTCCGCAGCTTACATCTCTCCTCCCTGCTTCCCCACCCTCCCCGCCACCATGGATCTGAAGGATCGTAGGCACCGTTCCCTGACCAGAGGCCGTTGCTCCAAAGACTCCCAGTACAACACTTCTTCCTTGGATGCAGATGAATGTCGTGTGCCAACGCAGAAGTCCTATAGCTCCAGCGAGACGCTCAAGGCCTTCGACCACGAGCAGAGGCTGCACTACGGCGGCTGTGTGACTGACCTGGTTCACCACGAGGCGGATGAGTACTCGAGGCAAGGTGAGTTTGTAGAGTCCTTTCGAATATTTTATTATACAATAGTTTTGGGCTCAATCCATGCTTTGCTGGACTGGAGACACTGGAAAATAAAGTGCATTTTATGAACTTAAATGAATAGTCCATCACTTTGGGAAACATGTTTATTCACTTGCTAGCAGAGAGTTAGATTAGAATATGGACACAGGCCTCATGTCTGTACAGTAATTTAAACTACAGCCAGCAGCTGATTAGCTTAGCCTAGCATAACTAGACAAACAGGGTTTAACAGCTAGCTAATGGAATACACCTCACTAATTAACACACTATAGCTTGTTTGTTTACTCAGCACAGAAATGTGTGAAAACAAAAAAGTTGAAGTGTTTCAATGGGTTGTCAGCTAAGAATTTGTGCTACGTCAGTTAGTGGTTAATGTGTACTTCTGTATGACAACTATGTAGCTACAGCCAGTTAGCTTGGCTCCGAACAAAGACGGAAACCAGGGGGAATCAGCTAGCATGGCTCTTTTTAAAGGGTAAAAAAAAAATCTGCTTTACCGACACATCTTAACGTCAATTATACTTCATACAAAAACTGAAGTTTAAAGGCTACTTGTTGTGGTTTTGTCTTTTTTTTTTTTTTTAACTAGGGGAGCTGTTTCCCCCTGCTTTTCCGTATTAGCAACCTTCCCCTCAGACCAGTGATTGTGCTGAACTAAACAGCTGCTGGTGGTAGCCTGATATTAACTGTACAGACATGAAAATGGTATCAATCTTCTCATCTAATTCTCGGCAAGGAACCGAGTAAGCATATTTTCCCAAAATGTCAAACTATTTATAGTTAGTTAATTTGCATAAAACATTTGGGACAGTATTATTAAGCATGGCTGGGATGGTTTTGCAGGTTTCATAAAAAGGAGTTCATGAGATGTTGTATGGTTCTGTTACAATAAGTATTTCATACTGTCTACATGTAACAGATACTGAAGGCTGCAAATTGAATCTAAAAAGCAAAACTAAAAACTCAAGGTCGTGGCAATTTCCTGTCAAAATGTTACCAATAATTTCAGCTCTCTAAACCCTGCACATACGGTTGAGCCAGGCGTAGCCAAATTGGGCCCTTGCAGTCCTGTTATGTGATTCTAATATTACCTAAACATCTGGTATCACACATCCATCAGTCACATTGTTGCACATGTAAATGTTTTCCAGCTGCATACTACTTTTAGCCACTGTGTGCTTTCTTGTCAGGCAAGCTGTTAATGTAATCAGATGGTGTAAATGCTGCACTTTGCAGCAGAGGACCAAAGCAGACCTTTAGCACTGGTGAGCCTGTCATAATGAACTTCTGTATCCCCCGGTGAGCAAGTTAGCCGATAGGCCGATAGGTCATCTCTAAAGGGGTGGGCCTGTTCACATAGGCATGTCTTTAAACTGTGTGTGTGTATGTGTGTGCATGTGTGTATGTTGCGGAGGGACATGAAACAGGCGGTATCGATCCCTGGCTGGTGAAAGGAGTCAGATTCAATGGGATTGATCTGTGCTAAGCTCTGTTTTCTCTGCATGGACACAGACAGGAGAGGGTGAGAGCTCAGTGCAATGCAATACAACAATGCAGAAGACAGTAGAATAACACTAAAAATCCCCCTAAGAAATAAATAAATAAATGAGTGTGTTTGAAAGTCCTTGATGGCATTTTCCAAATGGAACATCTTCATTATAGCTTGAAAAGGCAGACCTCCTCTCAAGGTTTCATGTCTAACTGTGCGTGGTTTCAAGAAATAAGAGAAATGGATCAATGTGACAGTAGCTTAAAGAAGAAAATGTATTATGGAACTGGAAAAATGTTTTTTAAAGAAAAGAATACAATAGAAAAGCATACTTTGTAGTACGGAGGCAAAGGTAACCATAGAAAATAGAGGATTGATTGGCACGACGGATGAAAGACTGGAAGTCAGTGGTGTGTGCTGTTCGGACACACTCCACTGCTGCACTGAGCTGACCTCACACCGGGCGATAGCTGGTCGATACCACAGTCCTCTCAGCCTATCAGCTCCCTTCAAAAGCCCAGAGCCACAGATGCATCGTGGGAAGTGTGGCCACAGGAGACCAACAGTGTTGCAGCACCATATGGACTGTGACACCACGGGAGGAGGAGTAGTGCTGGAAGGAGGGAGAAAGAAAAGCAAAGGAGTTAGAGTGAGAACGACGCAGCGAGAGAAGCAGCAGATAAACAGTTCTCTTCATCTCTCAACCAGATATTTTTATTTATAACTAATACATGAGAGTGAGGGATTGAGACAATGAATTCTTCTTTTGAACAGCTTGTAGTTTACAGGCAAGATGGTACAAGTAGACAGAAACTTTATTTTCTTCACCAGGAACCACTAAAACAAGACATGAGGGAGACTGAATCCAGATAATGTCCTTGTTGTTTTACTGAATAATCAACAATGTTTTGAAGGAGAGGTTTGATATCTGAACTGACCTGTGTTATTAGTAATTCATGCGCTGATGGGGCCACACTAGAAAATGTGATTATCTTTGATTAAATTATAATGATGTTATTCTTTTTGGTTGGGCGAGCCATCATGGCTTCTCTGCTTCTTGCTGAGGAGTTTTGAGGTCATCCGAAACTATTCTCAGACGGTAATTTTTGCTTAAATGGTTACGTGTGGCACAGGCAATTTGCAGGTCTGTGGTGTGCTAATGCATATTGACTTGCCCTTACACATTATATTCATGTGTGAGACAAAGAGGTGTGAGTAATGCACAGGTGGGGCCTGGGCACTGAAACATGCAGTTATAATCACACAAAGTCCTATTCCTCAGTAGCTCACTGACTCACCTGTAGTACTTTGAGAAAGCTTCAAAATTTTCATTATTTTTGTAGCTTACACTTCTTTCATTCTGCACATGCACAATGCACATATTCACACATATTCACACATATTCACACATATTCACAAGTCAGTTTTTCTCGGGGCTGCTTTTGTAATTTTTGAAAAATCTTTTGCTCTGAGTTATTCAGTGCAAATTATTAGGTGTATAGCAGATGTCCTCAGGTTGTGTTCTGAGTGAAATAAAAGAGCATGGGTGACGTCTTGGAGCACAACTCCAAGGACGTGAAGACTTTTTTTCAGTTGTCCGAATCATGCTTACAGGTATACAAACAGGTGTGTAACAGATGTTGCTTTCATGTAAAAGCTTAAGCAAATAGTGGCGTTCTTACTGTATCACTGCGCGTGCACAGAAGTTGTGTTGTAGCTTACTGCAGTCTGACTCGAAAGATATCACTGACTTCTAAAATAACTTACTTAGTGCACATCATTACGCATGAAAAGCACCACTGGAACTTCAGTGTTTCCTGAGGCGTAAATCCAACTTAAAAAGGAACATCATCTCCCTTCAGAACCATATCTGGAGTGTTGGGAGTCCTTTTGGGGCGTTGTATATTTATGTTTAGTGGCTCTGTTCCTCCCTGGCATGAAGTATTTTCTGTGGACTTACCTCCCAGCCCATCAGGCAACTGTGTGCTGCTTTAAAATGAGCTGATGTTATTGACCTCCGTTTAGGCCCGCCCCAAGTCTGTATGCTGGTAATGTATTCCTCCTACATCCAACATATTTGGTTTGTGCTTGCATTTGCACTTGCGCTTGCACTTGCATCCAGTTTCAGAAAAAGATACTGTAACATATTTGTCTCTATTGTGCGCTATATATTTTTTTTAATATTTGCTGACCATACATCTGCATGAAAGAGACAGAAATTGTACCTCTGACTTATGTACAGTTAAATGTCATCCAGAGGTCAAAACCAGGTGGTTGTGACAGCTGTTTCCCTCAGTCAGAGATACAATCGACCAGTCGGAGCTTAGTGAGCGGGATTAAGAAGTGGGACATCATCTTACTACGTAAGGTATCTGCTCACATTCATTAAAGATACAAACAGAAAACAGTGACAAGCAGAGCGGCTGCACAGACTGCATCAAGGATGAATAAATGAGATGAAACTTAATGGTAATTCAGTCTCATTATCTGGCCGCCATTGAGAGACAAAAGAAAGCACTGTTGTATTGTACAGTATATTGTTGTATAATGTCGAAATCCCTTTTTCAAAGAACGTAACTATACCAGGCTGAAGATGCTATCTTAACATGTGCAAGTTTCAAGCAAATCCTTTTTAATTTCAGGCTTGTTTTTTTTTTTTTCAGCGATTGAACACTAGCTATACCAAATGGCTCCTTGCAGATTTTGACAAAGTGGGTTCAGTTGTGTTCTCTAACAGACCCCCTGCTTTCGTTTGGATCTCAGCTCCACTGTTTCCCCATTACACACTTATTATCTAGTCTGCTTGGATAAGCACAGCCAAATAACACATTCTTTCCTCACCATAACATGCAGCAGCCTGGAAAGCTCATTAAAAGTGTTCACTATTTAACACCACAAAGCAACATATTAGAATACATCAGTGATCCCAATAAGGTAGCAGCCTCATTGACATAGAACCAAAAATATTACACACTCACACACATTCATTTGCTTTATTTTGCACATAAAATTGGAAGAGCTGGTCTCATGTTCCCGTCATATTTATTTTTCACTGGGTTAATTTGGGCTAAACTGCTAAACAGATAATCCACGGACAGCAATAAAAATATGACAAATGTGTAAACTCGCACCATCCCCTACTCTCCTACAGCACCAAATTGTTGTTTGTCTCCTGTCTTTCATCTCTCAGCCAATATCGGCTTTTTTGAACCCACACTGTACGTCTCCCAGTCTCCCTCTCGCAGTCCTTCTGTGCAGCTTCTATTCAGCACATCCCAGGGGTGTGTCGTCCCCACAGGTCCTCCTCTGGACAGCAGGCATTATTACGCTCACTGCTTTCTCTAGGAGCTTTGGCCTTGTCCTTTTCAGAGCAATCTAAATGAGGCCCTCCACATTCTAGTCCGCTGCTTTGCCCCTAGGGGTGAACACCACACCGAGAATCCAGCACCCACCCGCCTGCCTTACTGTCTGGACAACACTCAACATCATCTACCGTCCCTATTCATTCTGTCTCTGTGTCTCTCTCTGATAGTCTCTGATCTTTCCACCTCTCACTTTTTTTTTCACACTTTCTTTTATGTACTGTTTTGCTCTTTGGTCACACCTTTCATGGCCGCTTTCTCTTTCTCGCCACCATCACCACCAACCCATCTCTCACACCCTCGCTGTTCATGTATTGTTGCTTTAGTGGTCATATCACACATTTGTTATGTTGAGGCCCCCTCTATGGCTTTGATGACGAGCACACTATGTGTCTTTGTGTTCGATTTCACAGAGGCTTCGCCCACTATCTTAGCTTTATAGGCTTGACCTCTCATCTTCATAGACGCACGTATGTTCTGATTATATCAGAACAAGCCCATTCAAACCTGTAAGATGTGTCATATACATATTGTGTAATGCTGTTTATCTCATTCTGCATTCCCTTCACTCTATCAACTTTGATGTGACAAATAACTACAGTAGCCAAGGATTGCTTTGTCCAAAAACTCTGCCAAACTCTGCATGATTGCCTCCCCTGCCTTTATTCAAGACCAAATGGCAAGGAAAATGCACTATGGGGTGGCTGGGAGGAGGCTTTATGCTGGAAGTGCATCCTCTGCTTCCTCTGTTATCTCCATTCTTTGGGGATAGAAGCCTTCCAAGTATCTGTGAGAACAGCAGCAGCAGCAGCAGACTCTCATAATGTGCCCTCTTCAGCAAGATCCAGGGACTAACCCTAACCCTCTAGAGAGAACAGCCTCCTGTGTGACAGTGTTTGGAGAATCCTCTCTGGCAGGATGAGAGGAACCTGCCTGACAAGGATATAAATGTGATTTATCAAGTCCTTGACCACGTCAAATCACCACTAAGAGAGAGGGAAGTGTTTACAATACAAGCAACATTTGGAGGCTTGGTTCTATCATAAGAACAGTCCACCAGCTTTGCACGCAGACAGTTTAAAAAAAATTCCCCTTTAAGACAAATGCGTTGGTTACACAGGTAGTTCAGGACCCCGGTGTCTGATCCCCGGTAGTGGTGCCTGGACGTCACAGCAAGAGATGCAACTGGCTGTGTTCACTGGTGGGAAGCCAGTGAGGGTTCTCGTCCTTGTTGCTTCACAAGCGACTTCTTCTGCTTGGTCGGGGCCCCTGCACAGTGGTGGGTTGAGTTTGGGGCATAGCGTGTACCCAGTGCATGTCACGCCTCTTGGTGGAGCTTATCGCTTGCAGTGGTCATGTGTCACAGTAGCAGCACGTGTCTGTTTGCAGCCCTCTGCAGGCCAACAGTACAGCTGGAAGTGACCGCAGCACACAGGGAATTGGTCATTGAAAATTGGGTGTAAACGAGTTCAAAAATCCGCAAAAATCAAAGAAAAGAAAATACAGAATTTGTGTTTATATGCGTCTTTGTGTGCACACATGCCTGTGTGCCCATGCATTCCATTGGGTTACAGTCAACCTGGACTGCTGATGATCAAAGAGAGAACAAAGCAGCTGCATGCTATTAAAAATAAATGGCAGTGAGATTAAATACAATCCCCTCCCCTCTTCCTCAGATCCCTCTTTATCTTTGTCTTCTGCCTGGCGTTCTGCACCTCTGCCAGCTGCTGACACTCTAAAGCATCCCGTAGCTGCAGCAATAGAGCAGTGGAGTCGCTGAAGAATATCCTGGGGCCGACTTCGACTCATCTCCTCCGGTCCTCGACGCACTCCCACTCACCCCCATCCCAATATTTTGCTCATTTATGGACAGGAAACTGCTCATGAAGGGTTTGTATGTGTGGCCCCTACACATGCAAGGAGATCTGTAAAGGGGAACTTAATTGAAAGTAACATCTGGTTGAGCATTTGGCACTCGCAGACACACACTCAGGATACTGTACATGTCGAAAGGGCCCAGTTTACAGACTCACACTTTTTCGTCACTTTTTCCCTGTGCATGGATATGTTTGTATAAAATGAGCGAGAGCGATTAATAGTTGTTTTGGGACTAAACAGAATGAGTGGCACTAAGTACAGATCTATGAGAACCCAATGAGCACTTGGGATTCACTGTATAACATTATCCACACAACTTAGAGTACACCTCAGCTTAGTGTGTCAAATCATGTCTGCGCTATGAAAGTGAAAGTGCTAGCTATTAGCACTGATGTTGGCACAGGTGCATGCGTACACACGCACACACTGGGTAACAAATGAGACAAATAATAGGAAGAGGCGGGGGAAATGCATGTCGAAGGTGCCAGCTATGTAGCACCGATGCTAGCTCTTATTCACACACACAAATATTGGGCAACAAACAATACAAATTAAAATGAATTAATAGATTAATTCGATTTAAAAAATCTAGTAATTGACAGAGTCCAGGGGAACGCGTGCTGACATCTGCAATTTCCTTAGACTAAAAATCATTTATCAGACAATGTTGTGTGTGTATTTTGTGAAAGTTGAGTTAATCTATGTTTACTATGTAATGACCCTCGCTGACTCTGCTTTGGCAGCTTGTGATAAATGAGGCAGATTGTAAATGTCACTGTTATCAAGTGGTTTTTTTTTTCCTTTCTCAGCCGAGTCACTTGCTTCCTAGGCTGTAATTAAACATGTTCCCCAGCCACAGAATTTAAACGTGTGTGTGTACGTGTTTGTGTGCAGACGTATGCCACATTTCTTACAGCTACACGTGTATGTCAGTCGTTGCTGTAGTGACAAAAAGGACACCAATGGAAATAGTTTGCTTTTCAGCTGATGTTGCTGGATGTGTAAATGAACTTGCACTAGAGGATTACCATGCAGATGAAGATGCTTTACGAACGACGCTATAGATTCTGTGAAAATAAGTGTTTCAGAAATGGGAGGCATGAGAAAATTGAGGAATTACATATATGCAAGTGATAATAGATGATGTGTTGCTGATACACAAAACTAACACAGGCAAAGAAAAAGAACACAAGAACACACCTTTTTTTTCTCAGCAGTCCATAAATTAATCTGTGATATAGTCACATATTGTCCCCTATGCAGGATCAAGGCTGCATTTTCAAAGGTGTTTTCACAAGTGTTTGTTTTTTTTTTCTTCCTGGATCGACAAAATGTTTGCCCACAGTGAAACCAAGATTTAAATCCTACATTTGCACAGACTGCACTCTTTTTCCCGGCTGTGCAGTGGCCGCAGCAGTCTGCGGAAATATTAGACTTAAACCTCATGCAAACATTTTGTCATTCAGGGAAGATAGTAGAAATCTGTGGGATCCTAACAATACAATTAAGTGTTTTGTGACCATGTCATGGAGTGCTGAGGTTACAAATGTGGCAGGCTTACTCTAAATCATGATCACACTGGCAAAAATATAGCTTCTGTTTAAAAGTCATTCATTTATTGTAAGTTAAAACTTGCATGAAGAAGATGTGCTGTTGCCATGGTTACTCGCAGTTTAATTAACCTTGCACAGTGAGTTACATTGGTGGTTAAACTGTTGACCAGAATTTCGATGCGTCTTGTCCAACCTGCCAGACTCTCACTGAATTCCTGTGTCCACAAACCTGTTCATCCCCAAACACAGTGGAACATTTTGGACCAAGAAAGACGTCAAAACATTCAAAACAGTTAGACACAAAACACAAGATGCTATTAATTCCTTTAAAAAAGATCTAATGAAACCAAATTGTAGTAAAGTTTAAAACTAGTAAAGCAAGGAAATTGTCCACTAGTAAAGAAAAAATATCCTGAAAAACCTTGGCCAGCTGAGGGAGAACTTACACATGTAAGAATAAAAGATTATTATACTGAGAATTTTTAAAGAAAAGAACAAAAGATTTCAAACATAAATATAAGATATAAAAAAAACTAACAAGAATAATGACAAGTAGCAAAAATGACTACTACAATAAACTACTGGAGGACAACAAAAACAATATTAAAAATACATGGGCGATATTAAATTCTATGATTAAAAATTAAACTGGGGAGGCAGGATACCCTAACCATTTCCTGCCAAAAAAAATAACACAACAATTAATGACACAGCCTTGGTTGAAGATGAGTTCAATGAGTTTTATTTTTTTTGTTGGTGTTGATCCTGGTTTGGCTGAGTAGACTGCAAAGACTGACAGCAGGTGTGATGTTTGAAAGTAAAGATATATATGTTATAGGATCTATATTTATACAGGGAATAGATGTAAAAGAAGTGATTGACACTTATAATAAACAATAAGAAACCCATAGACTGGACTGAAATTGACATGTCTGTGGTTAAAAATATTATTGACTGTCTGTCTGTAACCATTCTAAAGTCGTGCATTGTATAAAACTGGAGACAACATGTTCTTTGAAACTACAGAGCTGTTTCCTTGCTCCCACAGTTGTCAAAAATACTGGAAAAAATATGATAAAATTATAGTTTATAATACATATTCAAGACTTGATGACTTCACTACAAAACACAATCTACAGTATGATCAGCAATATGGATTTAGAGCCAGAAGGAGTTTGTAGAAGAAATAACAACAATAGCAACAACAATGGAAAATAAAAAATATGCAGTGGGTGTATTTCTTAATCTCAAGATCTCTTAGATCATGATTTACTATTTTAAAAAAATACTTGCTTTCAAATATAAAATTCCAAATCATGATTACTTAAGGTTTCTTGTCAGGGGAACCAAACAGAGCTAAAAGAAAATGAAGCATTAGCAGTAAGCAGTGTGCATTGCCATCTGTTATAGTGTCAGAAATTTTCCAGTCCCAAAGTGGATTTGAACGACAGAAAAACAACACAACAGGAAAAATAGAATGAAAAAGGAACACACAGGAAAACTTACAAAGAAGCAGGGCATAAAGGCATGTGTGGGGATGTCTATACCTCCCCCTTAACCTATATACAGAAGTAGAGAACTCACAGTAAATCCCAGAATAAACCTCTTACATATCTCATTTCCTTTGGTATTTAAGAACATATAGGAATAGTATATATGCATATTCATGTACTGTATGCGCTAGATCTGTATTCCTGAATGTGTACTGCGATGGATCCATATATAGCTGTCCAGTGCACACTCCCTATTGATCTTAACTCACTATACACTGCATGGTCATTTTTAGTCAATTGGTAATAGTACACTGCATTTATTCATAGGTTGGGGTTTATATGTTCTCTACCTGTCAGCAGTGAACAAGTACAGCTCCCCCATCCCAGCTTCCTTGACAGATCTCCCGGCAAATTATGAATCTCATCAGTCAAATTAGGCTTTTCAGCAATCCTCAAAAGCCTTTAACTTTAGTATTGATTTTTCAGAAGATACATGTGGAGCATCCCAGTGTTAGAGGCAACAGTGAGGCGTGACTCCCAGTCTAGTCAACCTTGGCCTCTATTCATGGATGAGAGGTGTTTCACTGCTTAGTGCTACACCTCTCAGTGACAAGACCTCCTCCAGAGTGCATGGTGTTGTGTCATGTCCTGTCATGTCCTGTCCAACCCAGACTGCTGTCCTCTGGGCAGGAGTAGAACTTGCCCAGGGATGGATGACATTTGTTACACCTATTTTGGTCTCCTCATTAGGAGGTGCAAGGGCCCCTGTGGCTCAGATGGGAGCCAAAAGAACAGATGTCATCAGGGAGGTGTGGGAAGTGTTTGACCATGACACTCCTATTTGGGCATATCTGTTAGGTCGTTACTGCGCTGCTAATGGCTGCGTTAATGACGTGCCACATGCTATGGGACATGTGTGTGTGTGTGTGTGTGTGTGTGTGTGTGTAAATTGTATTTTTGATAATCAACACCAAGCCCTAAGAGGTTGAATGTCAATGTACCCCGTCATCCTGTCATGACTCAACAGTCACACAGGAAAGGTAATGTTGTAAGACAAATCAGTCACTCACTCACTATGAACAGGAAGCCGATAAAAGTAAAACAGAAAAAAAAAGATTCAATAGCTGGTGGAAATTTAATGAAACAAAAATATTAACATCCACATTTTAAATGAGATAAAACAATTATTTCAGTTCCATTCTTCCAAATGGCAAAATGTAAATTGTTTTTTTTTTAATATATATTCAAACATATGAAACTAACCATACTTAGATCCGTGATGTGCCTGTTGATGAATTCCAGTGTTTGAAGTAATAGTGTGCCTGCAAAGGCTTTGTTTACTTATTAGAGCAAAAATGCACATGTTTAGTTTCCAGATGTCAAGATAAAGGATTTTAATCTTGACAGTATCATCTGCTACAAACCACTTTGTTTTTAATCCCGGCAAAATAAGAGTCAAAGAATAATCTTCTTTTTGAGGGATGAGGCAGTTTATCTGATGGTCATGAGGATGATGACAGAGATAAGATGTTTAGCCAAAGAGAAAAGAAAGACTTCTACAGTAATACCCTAAAACCCTTTAATACTCTAAATAAGGGGTTACAGGTTGACTAGAGAGCAGATCTGTGTGTTAGAAAAAAGACAGAAAAATCTTCTTCTTCTTCTTCTTTTGACAATAGAAATCACAAGTATTATTTATTATTAAGGAAAGTGATATTAAGAATTCTGCAAAATCCCATTCAATGACAACCTTTTAAAATGTTTTTATCATTCCTGTTTTATATCTGTACATAGCAACTGCATTGTGGATAAGGTAAGGGTAATATTAATGATTATAGCGAACAAACTATAGTTACTATATAAGCTAAAGAAGGTCTTTTGTTTTGTTTTTTTGTTTTGGCTTCAAACAGCCAAAGATGTTAAATGAGAAGTTGTTAATGAGAGTGCCAAGAATGAATCAAAACCGTAAAGCTGAGGCTGGTAAAACCAAAACAATTAGCTGAAAGACAATAAAGCGCTGCAGAGAGCTAGGGAGAGCTGCTGGTTGTGTGATAATTCTCTGTGGGTTTGTCACTACAAACGGCCCCTTTTCACTTTACCCATAGTGATTTGATCCATTGTTAATATAAAAAATATTCATTAGAGAATCTTTAAGCTCATATATGAATTGTTACTTGATATGAGCTCCAGTCTCCCTTATCATGAACTACAGAATCGGTCCAATACGAAGGTAGGGATGCTGGGCTGGTATCTTCATGTATAACTGAAAGAGTTTGACTTATAGATGAGAAGAAGAAAAAAACACACACACAAAAAATAATATCTTACAAAACACAATGATCTCATTATCAACATCTGTAGAGATTTTTCTTCATTAGCATCCTCACCTCTGAAGGTGCGTACGTATGCACCGGTGCAACATTCACTTCATTTTATACACTACTTCCTCTCATCACCATGGAAACCCTGCTTTGTGAAGATGTTTGTTAGTAGTCTCCACTGCTGCACTGTGCGTGCCTGTGTGTGTGTGTGTGTGTGTGTGTGTGTGTGTGTGTGTGTGTGTTGTGTGTGTGTGTGTGTGCGCCAGAGTAATAATAGTCTGTGTGATAATAGTAGCTACACAACAATCCCACAAACTCCATTCTCACTCTCTTACAGACACAAACACTCCCGTTGAACTTTAACCTTTGCACAACATATATTCAAGTCATCTCCAGACTACCCTCTGCTCAGGTGCTTTCATTAAATCCACTATGTTTGCATATAATTCAGGTATAAACAGTACAGCTCGGTCTGTCTCCATCTTCTTCTCTTTCTGACTCTTTTGGGTTTTCATCATTTTTTTCACCTCGTCTTATGATCAGCTGTTTTCGTCACTGGCTCTGCTCCCTCTCTATTTCACTCCCTATTTTTTTCCCCATATCAATGAAAGAGCAAGTACATTTATCTCCCCCTCACACAGCATAGCACAGCAGCAGTCTGGGTGAACCAAACTGAACTGTGGATCTCTCTTCATTGCTTTGACACCAAATGAATTCAATGACCACGTCTCTCGAGATTCATGAATTCATGAATTTTCTCACTCAAATCTCTCCGCAATTGTCTCTGGGCTGTATCTAAAGCCCGTTTTGAATATGTTTACATACTCATTTTCCTTTTATAATTTCATTACTTTCTATACAAAGAGGGGGCCGCTTTGAAAGAGGCGATTTACATAAACATGGGCAGAGATAGACGAGTGCCTGAAAGACGAGAAGTAGTGATCACAAGAGTGAGAGGAGAGTGTGTGTGTGCGTGTGTGTGTGTGTGTGTGTGTGTGTGTGTGTGTGTGTGTGTGTGTGTGTGTGTGTGTGTGTGTGGTGGGAGATGAGACGACTGAGAGGAAGACCATCTGTACTGTAGTCTCCGATGAGTATAGAGCTATTACTATTCATTATCCTCAGTAGATATCTAATACATATTGCATATGTATTTTTCATATAGAGTGTAAAGTGTATACACAGTGTTTACATGGCAGGTCTGGGATTATTTCATAGTTTTTTTTTTTCACTATTACTATTTCTATTTTTTTACTAGTCGAGAAGACTAGTGTTATAGTAATGATGAAGTATGTTTGTAAGTAGTTTTAAATATTCTGAAAGTGACATTGTGTTGTTCCATTTTTGTGAGGACAGCTGCACAGATAATTTTTGAACAATGAGAAATGTGTGTAACCAATTTGAGTGTAATATTCCCCATCTTCTCTTATTATCCAGCTCTCCTTCACTGTCCTTTATTTTTTAATAGCGCGCTGAGCAGCCCAATGATTTTTTAAATACATTTTGTCTTGTACTGAGCGACTAGGAGGAAAGACGGCGTGACAGATTATGGGAGATACAGTAGAGCAACTTCAGCTGGGATCTGATTCCAGGGGAGTAGGAATATGTGACCCCTGAATTTTTGGTGGCCTCCTCGCTATATTGTCTCTGCTTTGTCATTTCTGCAGTTTCCACTGACTTTTCCCTCCTGTGTCTGTTGAAACATCTCTTAACTTAAGCTCTCTATTATTAGGAAGGAATATATATCTATATTTTATTGCTTCATAATTCACAGAGAAGAAAACACAAAAGAGAAGTTCATTTTCTGCAGGGATACTAAAGTGCAGTGCAGATGAATTTTGAATTGGATGCAAATGAAAATGGAAAATATTAAGAAATGGCACATTTTGGCTGCTATTAGCCACAAATTCTAGCATTTCCATAGCTATGAAAAAGAAAATAAGGCTTTTACTGTTATTAAGAGTAATTTCAGCTATTTCAGGGGATTGTTGGGGAACCTGCCGTGCACAGTTGCATATGCTTCCTGATTTTCATGCATCCTCCACCCAGGAGCAAATCAGTTCACTAGTTCAGCACTTCAGGGCAAATCTGAGCTGGCTCTGAACTAGCGCTCCCTCCAAAGCTCAAAATGGCATGTCTGAGGGTGGCCTGCACCGTAAACTATTGGATCTGCAAAAAGCAACATAATTGCAGGCATGGAAGCCCACAGGTCCTGTCTGCTTTACATCCTTTACAGAATTACACGGTGGGGTGAGGGAAAGTCAACTAGCATAATGCAGAGTCCTGCTGCCTATACTTTGCCTGTCAAACTGCTAACAAGCACAAATGATTTTTTAATGATAGGCCCCTCTATCCCACAAAGCTGTCTACGCAAAAACACTCATACACACACACACACACACACACACACACACACACACACATCCATAATGAGTTTTATCAAGGGATGTACATTTGGTTTAATGGATCACTGCAAATGCCATTCCCATTCACGCTATTGTATTTGAGTTCCAACAAGATGCCTCCTTTTCCCCAGTGTCACCTATTTTTCTGAGACACAACATGCGGTGAAGGAATCTGGCAAATGATGATGTATATCAGGTGTAGGAAACTTAAGTCCCTGTTGCGAAAGGAAACCGCAGCTTCAACCAGTGTTTCTAACTAATGATGGGTCTTTGGAAATCACTGGGAATATGTAAGATTATAGTTTTTTGCTTTAAGAAACGCTAGGGGTTGCACTCAGAACGGGTGTGTTCCCCTAAGTACAAGTGAGACAGTGAGATGTGACCCCATGAAGCTGGAGCAATAGATCCATAAGTTTGGAAGGTTATCGTGGCAGCAATCATTTTATCTTTCCATTTGATGATGACGTTGAAAAGCAGGATGTTCACAGTACAAAGTAATCTACTGGGAGTGTGCACTCGCTCGTATTTGATTGGCCAGAGCATTACCTTACACTGCAGCAAAACTGAAGCCTGGTTCAGCTTTCCTGCCAGATGACCCTGTGTTTTTTTTCTTTTCTTTTCTTTTTTTTTTTTTTTTTTGCCACGACTGCATCGCCACACTCCCAAGAAGAGCGACAGCATCAGTGGTTTCAGAAAGTCCCCTCCCAGTGGCTTATGTTTACCTTCAAGTGACAAAGCCCTATCATGGTCATATTAATTATGATAGGAACAAAGGAGGAAGTCAGGTGACATTGCTATAGAGCAACAAATTCCATGTCGGGAGTCGAGGTAAACATTGAATTTTAACACAAGGGGACCACTGTTTATTTCCCATTTCTTTTCATATTGACCATGACCATTCCTGAGAGCTAACTACTTCTTTATTACTGAAACCATGTTTTAATTTGAACCCAAAACATGATCTTTCCCTCAAACCTAAGCAAGTTGTAGCGAAGCAAGTTCGGAGCTACCTGATCCTGACCAAACTGTGACTATGGCATAAAACAGTGTTTACAAAGGCGTGGGCAGATTATATTCCCTTGCTTCAGCGTATGTTGTCATTTCATTCGGGGGACTTGTTGCACTGGACTGGCCTCACTCTAATGAATGAGGTGGCTGCCTTTTTTTCACACTGGGCTGAAGTTAAAGTTTTAACTGACTTGTTAGTTCTGCTTCTGCACTGCTTTTTCAGGTTATTTCCATCCGACTTAATTTAGTCCCATTTTTATTTGAAGTTGATTGAGCATGTCCTGATTGAGGCCCTGTTTCCATGCACACTGAAAAACAAGTCTGCATTCCATTGTGTCGACTGTGTAACCTGTCAACTCAGAAACCCCCCTGTTCTTTCTTTTTCTCACATACCAATACACATTTCACACCTGTCCTAGCCCTCCCTTCCCCTCTGTCATTCACTCTGTCATTCACTATGTCAGTTAAAGGTATTCATGGGAGTCTTCTAGATCATATTGTTTTCACCATTTAGCACATTCTAATGCATATGTCCATACACGCACTCCTATACACATTGTTAACCCACTTTTTAGTTCTGCATTGTCATAATTTGCATTTTCTTCATTCTTCTTATTCATATTTCATTAAATATAACCATATAATGTATTTTTTGACTCTCATTCAGTATATACCGATGGAGGTGCTTCTTGTAGCCTATATATTGTATTCTCTTTCCACGTCTGCTTAAACTGAGTACCTAACTGTGTAACCCTCCTTTTTCCTCACCTCTACACATTATCGCATGTTTCTTTTCAATCCTGTCTCATTTCTCTCCCTTCCTACGTCTTTCTCTCTTTTCTCTTCTATTAATGAAAAGCATTCAGCGACGAATTCTGGAGCATTTTTCCTCTTGCCCTATACCACAATCAATCCGTACATACGCCGCATTCATGTTGAATGCACAGATCGATTGACAGACAAACATATACAGTACGTGCCAGCATGTATGCATTGAACAGACACAGATGTGCGCGGCCCAGGGCAGCTGCCGAAGCTGCACAAGGCTCAGAACACACGTTAATGTGCATTATAAGTCCGTGAATGACAGTGGCAGCATTGTGCGGAGAGGAAGGCATTGATCGGATTAGAATGCAGTGCCACATTTGCCCCCACATCTGTCATAATATCATATTACAAACATGCGATTGGTTTTCTATTTGCAGAATAACTGAGATAGATTTTCATGTCTGCTCCAACCCCTCGCACCCATCCATCTTTCTTTGAGTACATGTAGATTGCTACGGCATCGGGCCGCGTCTACTGCTGATGGTGATAAGGAGTGATTGGATTTTGCATGTGTAATCACTGGTTATGGGATGTTAATTGTACAGAACGGTGGCCTGTGGGATGTAACATTAGATACGTGTGGCAAGCACACACGCACAGACACACACACGCACACTCATGCACACACTTTCATGTGATGTAACTGTGTCGACGTAGCGTCAGTTTAGACTAGAAGATGTCATTGTAGTTGGAGCGGATGATTTGCGGAAAGATGTGATTGTGGAGTAGACACTTTTCTTAGCAAGCAGTTCAATTCAGGATGATATTTGCTGACTGATGTTAAAGAACCCGTGTGCTCTACTCTCTCAGGCCTCCTGGAGTTCTCTCCCGTCCTCCTACGATACCTCATGTCAGGTATGGGTTCAACAACTACAGTTAGATCCTGTGTATATACAGTAGCTCTGTAGTGTAAATTACCAACAGACTGTGAAAATCCCTAGTGTTACGTATAGTAAAGAAGCTTCCTTTTGTCATCCTCTATGATAAGTGGGAGGAAAAGACAACGAAGCAAAGAAGACAAGGAATGGTAATATGCCATTTGTACTGTAGCTGGTTGGATGCTTGGCAAGCTGTAGCCTCGTAGCTGAATCCACCTGTGGAGTTATTTGCTTGCCTCTGCTCTCTAGTCCAGTCCATCTGTTTGTCTGAGTAGGAGTATAGAGCCTTTCACTACTTCCCTGGCTAAGTTTCCTTTCAGCCGCCCCCCCCCCCCATTCCCTCTTGGCCCGCCCGCCCCCCCTCCTCATTACTTTCAGCTCAACTCTCGAGTTTCGGCGAGGCTGTGAAGAGGAGCCGTGAAGATCCAGCAGACGATTTTCATCTGTTTAATTCGTCTCTCTCTGATTGCGGCCGTACGCCTGATGAGTCACAGTTAACCCAGCCACGCAGCTGTGTGATTCCCAGTGCATTGATTCATACAATGTGCCGCCACAATGCCAACCTCTCTTCGCTTGCCTCTTCCTTTCCCCTCCCTCACAAACTGCTAATGAAGTGAATCACAACTGTTTTTCCCCCGATCCCTTTACCCCAACAGCTGATGGTGAGCGATTGCATCCACAATACTCTTTTAATTAGTATAGAGAATAAATTGGTTGAGCATGCCTTTTTCCTTAATTGCTTTTTCCTCAGCTTGGATTTAATTGGGCTGCAGCACTGTTTATTGATCTCCTTTGATGTGCTTTAATTTGGATAATTTTATATATTTATTTTGGACGTGACAAGTCGGTTTGTCTTGAGGGGGAGAGTGTTAGGCAAGCGGGGCCGGTACTGCAGCAGACTGCAGTACACTCAATGAGCCTGGGGTCCAGCATGTGATGGGAACTAGGTGGGGAGATGATCAAACCCAGAAGGCAGCAAAGCAGCTCCACTACAGTCTGAGAGGCCTCAAGTGAACAGCTCTTTGGTCTCACATCAACACCTCATGAATGCCAATGCGGAGCAGTAAAGCAAGGGCGGCAGGCCTTCTAAGCCGGCCTTAACAGGCCTTCAGGCCACTACATGTTCCTTCCAGCAGCTAGTTTGTAGTTTGTGCCTGATTCATGCTGTGTCATCTCTCCCCCTCCCGCCTGCCACAACAAAGCCCAATTTTTAGCCTCCGCCTCCATAGTTTCATAATTAGTGTGCTTCTCTGCGTGTGATTTGTTTGCTAGATATGCGTGTGCATTTGCTCGTGCGAGCATTTGTTTGTGTAAGTGTCTCCATTTACTGCCTTTACTTACATTGCTCTCTGCACTCAACTTGTGTAACTCCAATCCCTCCCACGCAGGCGGTAACTTCACCCTGGCTGAGCTGGGAGTGTGTGAGCCAACTCCCACTCCGCACCCCGCCGCCGTTCCCTACTGTCCCGACCTAGGCCTCCTCCAGAGAGGCTACTCCCTCAGCGCCGGCTCCGATGCAGACTCAGACCCCGAGGGACCGCTGTCTCCAGAGCGAGCCATCCAGCTGTGGGCCGGACGAGGAGGGGTGAAATCCCGCCGCAGCTCAGGAGTGTCCAGTCGTGAGAACTCGGCGCTAACCCTCACCGACTCGGAGAATGACAACAAGTCTGATGACGAGTCAGGTAGGACAAGAGGCTCTTGAAAGTGTGGTCAAGATGATGTGTGTCAAAGTGCAGGCCCATTAATTAGAGACAAAGTGAGTAAGACTTGATGAGGACATAAGAACAAATGGGGGAGGATGGTAGTCGATGTTTAAAGGAATCACAAGGGAGATTTCTTCTTCTATCCTAAACAAGTTTGTCAATATTGTTAAAATCTTTAGACCACCTCTCAAACAGATAGCCATTGTATGAATTGCGGGTGAGTTAGATTTATTGACTGAGTCAGTTTCTGATCTGAAGAACAGTGGTTGGACCCCCCGGAGAGAACCAACCTTATTTTCATCAATAGCACTTAGCCAAAGCCTTCTAACTCTACCCTCTTATACACTTATCTGCTGAGCTCTCACCACTGCTCTGTCAGTTTTCAAAAGAAAATCTTTTAGATTTTTTTTTTTTTTTTTTTTTTGGAGATGGCAGCACTGGGGCATTTTAACTTTTGTGATCCAACACCAAGACAGAGAAGGTAATCTTTACTTTTCAAGTGCATCCTCTCTTTGAATCTCGCAGCGAGTGTCAGGGTGTGATGTTCCCAGAGGGAAATTCCTTCCTCCTGGCAACATTGTTTATTGCCAGCTTCCCATTTTCTTGTTAATACTGACGCAGTCGTAAACCTGCGTGCGCTGAGGTGTCAATGGAGGTTAATGAAAAGTGGATGGAAGGAAAAGCAACAGTCTAATTAATTGAATTCTCGGCAGCCGCACGTATCAGCTGTGGATCAACCTCTGTTGGACTGTGGGCCTCAGAATCACAGACAACTTCTGTCGACTGATCAAACTACTCAACACCTATTAAACACGTCAAGAAACACCTTCCCTGAGATGTGCCTCTCATCCCACCACCCGATAATTGCTTTGTGGTTAATTACCAAGCTAATCTTGCAGCCACAGATATCAGCCGCAGACGCCGCTCTCGCTCTCTCTGTCTCAGGGCCAGGAGAACGCCATTGAGCGCTCTGTTTGCAGACCTTGTAAAATTAGCTTCTTAATCCAGCTCTATATTGTGATAATCATTTGCCTGCAGTATGATGTCACTGAGTGTTGATTGTTGAGAAGATCAGAAGTTGTCTGGTTTTTCTTTCCCCCCAAATGAAACTTTTTAAAAAGGTGTTATGCATATTTTTGTGCTCCCACAGGGGCTAATCATTCACTTGCGTGTTGGAGGAATCCATATAGATGATTGTGCTAAACATGTGTCAAATTAAATTAAAAGACTTCAAAAGTTTGCCCTCTTTAGAAACGTTGATGGGAACCACCGCATCACACCTTTTGGGCTCGTCTCATGGTTTCACAGACCAGAGATTTAGATCAGGCTTCAGCACTGCTGTTTCTGCCAGCATGAAGAGATCAGAGGCAGCGCGGCAGCCTGATAAAAGGTGCGCGCGTGTGTCTGATCGAGTCAATTCGTTAGTTACTTAGCTGCTCTGAATGAGGGAAATCTAACCCCTCGCTCCAGCATCTTCCTCCAAACAGAGCATCCGATATTAAAGGCATGTCACACCTCAAAGCACCCAGAGGGAAGATTTCTCTCCCGCCAGACCCAACCAGCACGTGTGCCTCAAGCAATGTGGGTGCTGAATTTGCATGCGTGTGTGTACGTGTAGGTTACTGAGCCCTGCCATTGTCATCCTATATGCTATTTTGTCTCTCTACGGCTGTGAGATGTGGTGTGTGTGTGTGTGTGTGTGTGTGTGTGTGTGTGTGTGTGTGTGCGCCTTGCTTGTGTAAGTGTGAAACAGTAGCAACGGGAGTGTCAAAACAGCAGGAGGAGGATCTGAGGCTCTAATAATAGAGATTGACAGAGGCAGACAGAGAAACAACATCATAAACACATGCTAACAAATCAAAAAGACGGTGACGTGCTAAAACACCAAACAGCTCACTGCACCACTCTCATCTCGCTGCGTCTCTAACAAGCTTCAGAAGTCTCACCTCCACTTGCTTCTCCTCCTCCTCTTCATCTCCCTCCTCTCCCACCTTTCTTTTTCATCTCTCAAGCTGCTTCCTCTGTCTCCTCTTCGCTCACACTGCGCCTCTCACCATCGCTCCTTATGCTCCTGTCAGTACAGCTTTCCAATGTGACTGACAGGTGTCAGTTTGAGGGTCTAGGGTTGCCGTTCAGGGCAGGAGCGTACATGCGGATGAATGTGTACACGTGCCCTGTTGCAGAATTCACTACCAAAATAGAAAGCCCAGAGAAATGGTGACAGATATCCCAAACCTCAGGGAAAGTACTGTTTCTGTTTGTGTGAAAGTGTGTGCGTCTTCTTTTTTTTTTTTTTTTTCATGTCAACAGGAGAACCAGCTGATGGATACATTCACAGCTTTCTTTTGCCTCATACATTTCCATCTTCATTATTCAATTTTTTCTTCAATAATGATTAATGAGCCACAAAATAAGTTACAAATTCAGATCACTTTCTTCCCATATTCTAGTTGCCTAACTATATGTACTATTTTTAAATATTTGACTCTTCAGGAGTTGAAAAGTCTGGAAAACAAACAAAACAAAACCTGAGTCGATAACAAATTAAAGAGTGTGATCCTTTGGATAGATAGCAGTCAGTCACGGTGCCTGGCGCTTTTGCTAGTCTCAACACAATTAGCAGCACATACACGCGTAATGTAAACAGCCGGAACTCACATAACTGGTATAGAGAACTCTGAGTACACCTGTGTGTTTTTGTTGGTAGAACTCTTGCAGCGATTTGTATGAAGTGTGTGTGCAAGCATTACACAGAGGGACCGGTAGAAAGTGAGAGGCTGAAAGAGACACTAGAGCAACCAGTGTCAGCCATACCTGTCATTGTTCATTTTCCTGCTGAAGTTGGATTTCTTTCTTTTTAATGAGGCATGTAGAGTTTACACATTTGCATTCACACACACACACACATACACACACACACAAACACACACACACACCTGCCTGCACATATGTGGCTTGGCAACATGGCTGAAATCCATGTCATGATATCAATAACTCTTTTCCAATATAAATAGTATTTATGCGTATTACCATATGGCATATATATGCAGGACTGCATCTCCTGTAAAATATTCCCATTTGTGGTTGATTTTGGAATTGGAATATTTTGATAGTTTGACAAAATAAATATAAAAATCTGGTTCACATATTGTTTTTTCTTTTGTTTTCTATGGCATCCCAGAAGCTTCAGTCATCACATGACAAAAACCTGACCAAAAAAAAAAAATGGTCAAATTATTTTGATAGTTTCAATAATAAGCTGCTTTGAATCCTCAATATGGACAACTGAGTTTGCAGAATAAAAAAAATACAATAATATGATGCCATAATCAGTAATAAGATAATGGCAGTACTGAATTATTGTCCAGTCGCCATGTGCACACACATGCAGACATACTGATACACTTGACTGTCAAAGTAAAAACTTTAAACAAAACACTCAGAAACCCGCTGTAGCACAAAATCTGTTTTTCCAGCTCAATGACAGGACAACACACAGAGGTGCCTTATTTTAGTGTGCATGTGTACAATTTCCTCATTCAGAAATGTGGTCCACCTGTGCAGTAGTTCCCTCCGCAGATCTCTGGCATCTGTTAAATCAGTTTCCAAACTAAAACTTTGTGATTATTTTTTATTTGTGTTTTTTTTTTTTCATTTACTGCTAAATTCCAATTACCAACAAGTATGTAAAACCCGTTAAACTAGTTTCCTAAATGCAACTCAGGGATTTCAGAGTTTCCCTACATCTAGCTTTATTGTCGAGTATTGAATAAAGACGCTTCGCTTTTATTGCCCCTTCCAGACACTATTAAAATAAAGAGACTAGAACGATGACTTGGCAGAGCCAATACAAGTTTCGTTTGCACAAGGAACACAGTGAGACATACAAATATGGGCATAGAGAGCAGCATTGGGAGATTTCATTTTGGCAGAGTGAAGGAAGAGATTTACAGTCGCACTGTGCGCTGCCTCGTAAAACGTCCGTCTGGAAACACAGGCAAGAGAATAGAAGCACTCGTAAATTCCCACAGCAGTGGCTGATGGTCGCATCCAAACTGCATTGATCAGGAGGGAGAATGATTAAAACATGCATTAGATGAAATAAGATCAGGCTTTGACATTGATTTAAACCTGAAGCCTACGGCCAACTTTATGGCCACAATCCATAGTCCAGTGCTCTACATATGCTTGTGTGCGAGTGTGTATGGGGGGGGGTCCATGTGCCTTTGTGTTTCCCTCTCTTTAAATAGCAGCCTGTTAAAGAAACAGGCCCAATCTAATTCAACCTCAGTGTTGTTTTCTGTCAATAAATCTTGGCTTTCCTCATACAGCCGGTTTTATAAACACAGAGAAGCACTGGCCGCTCACGGCACAGTCAAGGCCCCATCACACACGCACGCTGATTAGCTGCTTTCAGACAGCGGACCCTCTCCTCCTTCCTTCTCTGGCTCAATCTCTCCATCTGGCCGACTGGATAATAAATCATAGGGTAGTATTGTGACGTATGTGACAGGATGTATTAATCTCGTAATTAGAGAATGAAAAGGTGGCGCTAAATTTAGTCTGGCCTTTCTGCCTAACCCTGCCCCCTGTCTGGGCGTGCTCAATTGCTTGGTTTCCCTCGCTGGCTCTCTCTTTATTCAAGGTTTTTACCCTTGCTGTTCTGTGTATGTTGCATAAACTTTATGTTAATTACTCTTTTTTGATAATGCAGAGAAAATGCCCCTTAAAACATCTGCAGTCAAAAGTTTCAGTTTTTTTTTTTTTTTGGTAACTGGAGCTGTAATTATGCTTTTTAAAAGCGAGCTGGGCAAAGTGATTCCTGATTAACTAATCAAATCTACTAGCACAGGTGGCAGAGTGCCTGCACCCACTCTGTCCTCTTTATTCTTTTTTTTTGGTTTACCACATGAATCCCAACATAAATCAAACACGCTCTTGTCAGCTGATGTGTTTTTTAACTTTAGAGAATATTTAGAAGTGGGCCACTGAAAGGATCGTTGTGTAATCAAGGTAGATTAAGATAATGTTTAATTATGATCATTTTGATTTTGGAATAAAAAGCGCTACTTTGGAATACAGATTATAATTATATATCACGCAGTGATTGTAAGACCTCTTTTCTTTCCACCGAAGTGAGTCTAAACACCGGCAACATGGTCCATGCAGCTCCTGTCGATCAAATTCAAGCAACACTTATAGAGTTGGACTGGCGGGGTCCCCCAAGACCACTGCCGTCCCCTCAGGGTCTCTGTGAGTGTGTGTGAGTAAGAAACTGAGAGTGAGAGCCGGAATGTGTGTTAGGAGGGTTGAGGGCATTAGCTTCTGATTGAGTTTTCAGAGAGCAACGTGGGGTGCGAAAGGCTCGACAATGGTCTAACAGAATTAGTAGCTTGTGATGAATGGTGTGTGAGAGCAGCACTGACAGCTCGCTTTCACAAACACTCGCGACTGTGTGAGTGTGTGTGCGCGCGCGTGTGTGTGTGTGTGTGTGTGTGTGTGTGTGTGTGTGTGTGTGTGTGTGCATGTACGCCTCCATACTTCACCCACTGGTTCAAGGACTTTTTGTTCATGCAGCGAGAGCGACGCATGCTTGAATGAGCAAAGTAGTGACGGACGCACATACTTACACACATGCTGCCGACCATATCTATACGTGTACATCTCTGGGTTAAGCCTAGGTTTTGAAAAATGGCTCGCAGCCGGGATCAATAAAGATTGGTCTATTCAGCATAGCCAACACAGCGCTCATACATGCACACACACTCGCACAAACACAGCGATGAATAATAAAAATAAAAATTCATAGCCTCTTTTTGTGTACCTCTGACTCAATAAAGACATTGTTGGACCAGAGCTGATATTGAAGTGAAGGCCGATAATAGACACACACATACACACAAAGACAGAAACACAGGCAGGCAGGTTGCATGCACACACAGATGCATAAGAGCAGTGTTTAATAAAAGCTCTGGGATATTGATCACAGTAGATGGATGCTAACTCACATTAAAGGGAGGGAGCCTGGAGTGATAGAGAGAAGGGGAGAGGAGGGGGAAAACACAAACGATGAATAAATGGAAAGGGAAAAGATGAGAGACAGATTTTCAGATAAAGCCGACAATGAAGGCATTCAAAAAATGTGCTATTGTGTGGTGGAAGCAGGCGCAGTTGTTCGCATTTGCATCAGGGGCACACCCATACAAACTGTATTTATTGTTAGTTAAAAGAGTCGCACAAGCGGTGAAATATCATTGGCATCGGACTTGTAACTTGCTGACGACTACGCTGCCGTCCTAATGGGGAATTTAGTGAGCCGTAATGGCCTCTCATGCCAACTTCAGACCTGCCACAGAAAGGGAGAGAGAGAGAGAGAGAGAGAGAGAGAGAGAGAGAGAGGGCGCACGGAGAGCAAATTGAGAATTCTCCAGCCAATTATGAGTGATCATATTTTCCTCTGCATGGTGCTGAAACGACTTTTCTAGTTTAATGGTCAGCGCTTTGCCTGCTAATGAAGGCTGGAGGTATAAGATTGAGAGTAAGACTGGAGAAAAAGAGTCAGATGATAGGTGGGTGGAAGGTTGCATTCACTTTATTTTTATAATTTTTTCTTTTTGAGCCATAATGTTTGCATAATATTTTTACTTTAGTCAAAGCATTTCTGTGTTTTGTTTTTTTTGTTTGTTTCTTTGTTTCTTTGTTTTTTCCCAGGTTCAGATTTGTTTGTTTCTGTTTTCTTTCTTGATTCATCATAATCTTTTTTTTTCTTTGTTTTTTTCTTTTCTCTTGCTTTTTCTTTCTTTCCTCCGTTGCTTCCTTCTCCTCCAGCGTACCTTGATGATGAGGAGGATGAGGATCCATTTGGAGACTATGTGATCAGTAAGTCACGTCTGTACTGTAGCCTCTCATAGACCCTCGACCCTCTTTAGGCCTATTTGATCTATTGAATGTGATTGTGTTTGATGTGTTTTTGATCCCCTTGGTGTGCCTGTGTGTGATTTACTGTTTGCTGTTTTCTTTTTTTTATGAAAGAGGCTGTTGCACACATTGTTATAGCCTCCAACTAACAGTCTACAACATTATCCCTCAAAGGCTTCCTCTTTTTTTTTTTTTGAAAGTATTATCGCTGTAATTGTGATGTTCAATAGAAACACTGAAGTTTGAAGTTGGATGTTGATTTAGGTATAAAAGGGGGGCAGTAAAATATTTAGCTTTCTGTACATTACTCTTGTGTTTCATCTGATACAAGGCAAGGGCATTGTTCTTTTCCACATGCCTCATCTACATTTACGAGCTCCTTTCATTATGATCTCCTGTTCATTAGCACACGTCCAACTGGTTAATCTCTTTGCACTTGATCAGAGAAAATTTCCCAGAGGGTGCTTTTTTTTTTTCTTTCTGCCCCCCCCTTCCACCTCCATTATTGGAAAGTCAGCCGTATTTACTCGTGTCTCTGAGATTGTTTGTCTCTATGAGCATGAATTAGTGTTAATGTTTGTGTTATTGGGCTGTGGAGTTTTCATCTGTTTTCATTAGTAAGATCAGAGAGGTAGGAGAGAGCGGGAGCAGAGTGTGCTTCAGAAAAGAAGGAAAATAAACCTGTGCTTGTGTTCGGATGTGAAGGTTATTTTCAGATCTTAAGAGGACTTTTTGTACATATTAAGTACATGTTGGACTTAATACTTGAGGTCGAAAACCTTTTTACTAAATAGAAAGGAAGACATTCATACACACAGAAGCAATGAGCTGAGGAGATAATGGAGCACAGATTGTTTACCTGGGAACATACAATGGTTGATTTTCCTGAAGCATTTGTGAATTGACAGCGAAGGGCATCGCTGCACAGTCACAGGGACACACGTGTTCAGCAGGTGAAATCTCGAAACAGACGATTAAGTGATACAGGTATATATGTAGTTTTCATTTGTTCTGATCTACACTTATACAGTAAAGGAATAATGGAGCATAATAACGCTGACACCTCTGAGTGAAATTACCGTTAATATAAATTCACAGGCTTTTCTCTTCCAGTTAAATTAAAATACTTATATGAGGCAAAGTTATCACAGCTGATATTTACTGATGTTAATTTCCCTCTATGCCTTATGTTATTACTTTCTGTCTGTGGAAACACGTCAGAATTGTACTATTTGCTGTCTCCTTGGCTTCTGGTGAGTAAATATTCACAACTTCCTTGGAAATGAAAATCCTGAAATATATTTTATTTACCATATGGCATATGCAGTATACAATAAGTAGAACGTGAAACATCTTAACTTTTAATATATTCTGATACATTTCCTTTAAGAATTGAGATCTGTATAAAGTAATATCAAATCAGATAAAAGAAGTACGCTTCAATCAAGAAAAATGACTTTACTTAAGATGTGTCACAGACAATGAAAGTATCTAATCAGCTGAATTGACAGTTCGTCACTTATCCTGATATATAGGATTCAGTAGTATCAATAGCTAAAGCCTGACAACTGTACAAATCAAAAACTCGCATTCTCCAACCACCACTTCTGCAATTATTAAAACAGTATTTCATTTTGGTACATTTTAACTTTCCGGCTCTTCAGCAGCATTCAATTTCCAACAAGAGCTACCCCGGCTGACACCACAGGCTGTCTAAATTTATTTCTGAGAATTGAAATTGAAATAAGGAATACTCAGTTATTGTAAGAAGTAAGGTCCAGCATACACAATGAAATATTATTGTCAGCTATTTTTCTTGTTTCAGTGAACTCAGACTTTGGGACAAAAAATATACTTATTCATATAAATTAAACCAACTAACTTTATGCACATTTCTCAAAATGACAAGATTCAATAAAATGCAGAACATGAGGCAACAATTTCTGAGCTGTCAAAAGTGTCAGACATTCATGCAGAAGTCCGTGTGCCATGTCGCATGTCCAGAGAATGATAAACAGCCCAACAGTGGCTGTGGAGAACAGGCTACACCATCATCAGTCTTCTACACTGTCAGATAGGCAACGACTGCACATAGATGCAAAAATACTCATTACTGGTACATTAACTAAACCATTATGTCATGTAGTGGTTTCACCATCAAAAATGTGAGTGTTTTTTTAACTAAGTGAAGCCCCTTCTCACGGACTTAAATGTACTTCCCTGAGCATATTTTTTGTTTGTTATATTTATTCTGGGGTTTAAATGTGTCCAAATATCGAACCTGGAAATGCTGGTCCACAGCTTTGTTCCTGACATATCTAAATTACTATTGGACAATGAATCTCACTGACTCCCCTGGCTTTTCCTTTAGCGCTACCATGACTTGTCCCAACATTAACTGGATGGAATATCATGACATTCATGTTCCCCTCAGGCTGAATCATGGTATTTTTGATGAGCTCCTGATTTTTCCTTTGCCACCTTCCCATCAGCCTCAGCTGTACTTTGTGTTTAGTGCTAATTTCATACATATTAGCATGATTAGCATGCTTAAACTTAAAAGGTGACCATTGTGGGCATGTTATTATGCTGATGTTTGCATTCCATTCAAAGCACTGATGTGCTTAAATACAGCATCACAGAGCCACTATGAGGACTCCCAGTCTTGTTCAAAATATAAGGTGGTGTCAGTTACCCGCTGATACAAAATAGATGCATGGAAATTAGCACAGGCTTCAGATCTTTTGGAAATATACCATGCCAACAGCTTGTCAGGCAGAAATGAATAGCAACAAAAACATCATAAACTGCAATGCAGTATTCAAAAAAAAAAAAAAAAAATTCCACATCCAACCACAAAAGACCACAACATCTTTCGTGTATTTCTGATGGTGCCTTCTGCTCTCAGATGTCGCCGTATCGTGTAACTACTTTGTTTGTTGAATAGCTTCATAAAAACATAGAGAGAGAGCTCTGAGAGGAGAATCAAGCTCCAGAAATACACAAAAGCCGCCATAGAACCGCTGAATACAGTTCCACCACTGGTTGAAATGTTGTCAGACATGTTCACAATATGAAATAAAAGAAGAATTAAGTTTTGTGAATAAACAGCAGTGTGTGGGTCTTTTCTATTTATTGTTATATTTTTTCCCCAGTGCTGCATGTTTGTTACCCATCACAAACTATAAAATTCCAGAGACATCATTATGCATAGTAGATGATGGAGGGCATCTTAAGCTATAATGGACAACCGTATTGATCTTAAGAAATACTGTCTGGAGAAGAGAGTCTGAGTTTTATAATGCTGTTTTTACTGTCTTCCTTTTATAGTATCGGGCTTCAATCAAGTGTTTAATAGTGTGTAAAAGCCAATAGCGGCTGAGCATTTAAATGCAAGTTAATTAAAGAAATTCAAATTAATCAGTGGATGCATGTTAACCTTTTAATGCCCACTAACTTAAACCTAAAACATTTTTGACTTGATGTCCTGATGCAGCAGTAAATAATAGCATCATGGATTTGAATGTTTCACCCAATTGTGTGTGTGTGATACAGCCAGAATGAGCTGCTGGGACATGCAGATACCGGTTATAATTGCGATGTCAAACAGTGCAGAAGAAAGTGCTAGATCAAACTTTGAAGCTATCTGAGGGGAAATTTTCGGGGGAAAACTTGCGTTTCAAGTGGTTGGTGTAAGGTCTAAATGCATCACAGTAAGCAGGAGTTTTATTGGATCTGCCAGATTGTCTGCGGTGGAAAGATGCTGAGGTATGTGAAGATGTAAAGTTTGCAATCCATGTGTTCTGCATGACAACAAAGCACAGCATGACAGGGCTAACAGTCTGGAGACTGCTGACAGATCACAAACTGCATTTATAGTATGGAAGCTAGTAGCCATAGTGTCCTGATGAAAAATCCTGTGGGACAAGTAGTAAAAAAAAGTACAAGCTGTGGTGAGAAGTAGAGAGGGATTTTTTTTTTTTTTTTTTTATGAGAGCAAATCAGAGTGAATAGAGAAGGGAAGCTGTGGGAGACCAGATATCATTCAGAGGTTGTTTCGTGTAATTTTTAGAAGGAACGGTTCCGGCAGCTGTCACTTTATTGTTCCAGCATACAAATAAAAAAAGAAATGGGAATCAGTATCATCATTAGCAGAATGGAATCAACAGTGTAGTTAATAAACCTTCATGCTCCTTTTTTTTTTTTTTTTTTTTTCTTTTACATATTTTAAAAATAGAACACATCCAGCACATGTTCATCCAAAAAAAAAAAAAACTCAGCTCCCCTTTTGCTGCCCTGTTCGTCTCTACATCAACATGTAGCAGCTGTGCTGGGTGTTCAGCACTTCCTCCTCCAGCAGAGTAATTATGACAGGCTGATTGGTGCTTTGTTTTCTTGGGGATGAGAAGATCAATGCAGGGCTGATAGCGAGGGCTGGGCCGGGAGCAGAGAGAAAGGATAAGAGAGAATGGGGCTGAGGCCTTGTCACTTTTGAGTAGGAACCAGGGATCAAGAGATTTTAGGGGAGGAGAGGATGGAGTTAAAAACAGATAGAGGGAGGACAGAGCTGGGAATATGGGGGGGGGGGTTTAAGTGGATTGCAGGAAAGGATGGAGAGTGATGGATAAAGAAAGAGGGGAGCTCAGAAGGAGGGGCGATTGGGAGGAAAGATCCAGATTTAACAGTACAGTAGAAGAGATGGCTGAGGATTAACATTCTGTGACTGTCTGTGAGCACTGGGATAATCTCTGGTGGCCTGCAGAGCACTGTGGGAAGCCCACCACTGCTATGGGGGTTGAGGCCTACCACCAGGCCTGTCACAGTGTGTGTATGTGAGTGTGACTGTGACTGTGCGCGACTTTCAGTCTAGGTGTGGCAGGTGGAATGAGGTTCTGCTTCCAGCCCCCTACCATGCAGCGCTCTGAGCAGCTTGATGGATACGCCCCGTGGGTGGCATGAGGCGTTTTTCTTCTGCGTCATGACGGCCGTCAAAGTCCAGAGCTGGATTATCTCCCACTCTTCACTTTTCCTCCCTGATTTAAAAAAAAAAAAAAAATGCTGCAATCCAGCATAATAGATGCACACATTTTCATTCTGTATGTGGTAATGAGGAGGCAATAGATAGCGCCTTACAGAGTTTTAATCCATATTGATTTGTACTTCATGCTGTCTCATCGAATGGAGCGCAGCACCACGGGGCACCACACAGCATGGCAAGACATGGCATGGCGTTACCCAGCAAGTCTCTACTGGCCAGTGTTTGTTTATGAGTGAAACAGAGAGAGTAGGAGGGAAGCTGATACATGTCTGATACAGTCTCGTAGCAGAAAAAACAGGTTTTTTCACTGAGGGACGTATATGCACTCACCTATGGAAAGTCATACCTCTGGAAAGTCATTGTTAGGTGGAGATTAAAGGATTGTTCAAGTTATTAGACGTGGGGTTGTGTGAGGTACTTCTCTATTGTGAGTGTATTAACTGCGGATCAGCATCTCCCAGTTTAAAGAAGCGGCCAGGAGCACCGACGCAGAAGCCGAGCGATGTGCTGCTGTGGACGGGGGCCATCTGCAAAAATGTCTTCAACCACTTTTAAAAAAAAAAAAAAGGCCACAAAAAGTCAAATCGGTTGAAGTGTATGTTTTATTTAGAATATGTTCACTGCTTTATCATTTTTTCAACCATTGAACTTTACATCAAGTAACCTGAACTAACACTGTAAGACTTGAAGCAGCAGGCTCTCTCTCATGAGCCTGAAGCTTGCATGTTAAGCATTAAGTACCTAATCTATATAATAAGCTCTGATTTGACCGTTATTGACTCCACTGTATTGGCACATGATGAAGTGGTTCATTTCCTGCATTCATTTTCTTCTTCAAGTCCTGGTAACTTGTTAAATTTAGATCATAATGGAATGAATGAATGGGGAAGCCATTGATCGTGATGATTGTCCTTTCCTCACATTGTTTGAAGTACGTCTGTGTAGTTTGGTTGGAGTAGAAAACTGAGGGACTCAAAGCAAGTGTGACTGTGTCAGGCTTATCTCTCCTGGACATCAAGGGACATCTACATACAGTAGCTGAACCCTTCTCAGCTTTGCTATGATTCATCGCTGATCGACTTTTGGGTCTATTGCGGTGGGTGTCGCCATTCACAATGAATGACAACCTGTCGCACATCAAGTGTTTCAATGATTTCTAAACAAGTTGTGGTCGTGCAAGAGATACATTCAAAGAAGAACTATCCTGATTGGTGCAGCAGAGGCCAGGATATCCTAAATTTTACATCCTAATATGGGTCAAGCTTCAAAAACTCTCAGACTGTTCTGCTGTAAAAAAAAAAAAAAAAAAAAAAAAGAATAAAAGAAAAAGAGCCCATAGGTCGTTTGTGCAGCAGGTCATTGTGACCCGTGGTTACGTTTTGTTGTTAGGCGACATCAAGTGGCTGTAGTCATTATGACAGGAACAAAGGGAAAGATGCTGTGATGTAGCATGAAGAGCAACAAAGTCCATGTTAGGAGGAGGTTGGCGTGGAGAGATGGGTCATCAAAGTTAACAACAATGTTATTATTGTAACCATGACAATAAAGATCGTCAAATGTAAAGGAAGTACTTATTTTAACCAAAATCTTGATCTTTTCCTAAACCTAACCAAGTGGTTTTAGTGCCTGAACATAACCAAGCCTTTACCGTTATTATAGTAACATGGTGACGAAGGTAGGTACGCCGCTTTCGGTACAGTCCGGTCTTTATTATTGTAACCCTGACAACCGAAGTCCAGTACGCATGCTGCCAAAGGGGCACTATTTCAGTCCTATGGGTTGTATCAGAGGGTTAAAAAAAGACCTGTATGGTTGTTCAGGTTGGATGACTTGTTGAGAACTCTGGATCTTGTACTAAGTATAATGCAACTTAATATCCTCTTTTGCTCATTAGACCCTCCCTACCTGATATAAATAATTACAGTCTCTGTGCTCAAGCCAGGATAACAAGATGACATCATCAGGGATATTTTGATGTGTAAAATTAGCTGAGTTACCCTTTTATATGTGTCTCAGAGGAGGAAAGTTATCTTATCACTGTTAATCATTTCTTCATTACAAATTTCCCACCAGCAATAACTTACCAACTTTCCTACTTTGTCAGAGGCTGGTGTTCACAGCGTGTATGAGATCTACACCGCCTCATGTCATGCATTTATAGCAGTGCAATCGTGTGTATTCATGAGCCTAACCCCTCTGCTCAGCCACTGTACGGATACCAAGCTAAGAAACAGACCCCGATTAAAACCACACTGTTCAGCAGAAGAAAAAAAACCTGGCAGCGCTGATGTCAATATTTCTGTTAAAACCGTTTCTTCCCCACTCAATACTTGCTTTAATAGGTTGGCTTTGTTTTGCAGAGAGTCAAATGGGAAAAAGGAGAATAGATGAATAAATCTATATTAGGGTCTCTAACCTCTGATTGTGCAAGTCCTCTTGTTTTGCTGCTTAATACTCAGAGCTGGCTAATCATCAGACAAGTATCTGACTTTATCTTCCATCTCCATAACCGAGCATGGAGACAGGCTGGCATCTCAGCTGGTCCCAAATCTCCCTTTCTGAATCCTTTCCACGGCTAAGCCAAGTATCAGTTGTACAGGCAGTGGAGCTCAAGCACAGGAAACAGACGGATGTGACTCTTTTGGATCTTTATCAGCTGTTTTGGTTTTGCCATTTTTCTACTGTCTTGACTTTGCAAATAGGTGCAGGAGAAGGGCTTTAGTCTGTCTTCGCTGCGCCTCGCTTTCTCTCCAGGTTGTTGCACTAAAAGCTTGGTCCACTTTATGCAATGGTGTACCTGTTCCACCAGTTACAATCAATAGTACGCCCCGGTCACCTTTCTACCTAATCAATGGGTCAGCCTAGACTACCTCAGCCTCTGTCCCCAGTAGTCCCTTTGCAAAGTCATAACTATCTATTTTAGGGCAGACAGCAGCAAGTCAGTGTAATCAATAACAATGCATACAATGCATAAGTCCCAGGCTGATCTCTGAGATCAGTTGCAGGGCCAATCAAGGCATATTTTTAATAGATTGGTATGAACTATGTAAAGACAAATTGGCGACATACTCCATTGAAAAAACATGCACAATAGCTATTGTCTTTTCGCACAGAAGTGAAAGTGTCTGAACTAGGGAGGGACCCAATCACATGAATAGCAGCCAGTTCCAAGTAAGAGCGTGCATTGTTGATCCAAAGCAACCACAGCTGCTCTGGATTAAAACAAACTGTGGCTTTGTATCTATTTCAGCAACATTTTGCAGGATTACCACACTGCTAAAGTGCTGCTGCTGTTGTGTTCAAACCTTTCTGCCTCAACTCTTCCACACCGACGCTCGTCCACTCAGAGATAGTATACAAACACACTTAACCGTGCTGAATGGTAAAGGAAACTTCAGGAGAGGGAAGCTGTGATTTGAAGTTCATAGAATTTATTTCAACACAGACCCATTCAGCTGTCAACAGTATTTACTATGTCACCTAGTTTTAGGCTACGTGTAGGATATGCAATTGTGAAAATATCTGAAAAGGATGAGATAAGCAGAAACTCAATATTAAATTTCTCATATCAGTATGAGGATATGGGACATACAGGAGTACTCTTTTTGTTGTTGTTGTTGTTGTTGTTGTTGTTGTTGTTTTTATAGTTACTATTTAAACACAATTCAAACACAGAAATTATACACGCAAACAAACACACACCCTACTGCTCATAATGAAGCGGCTTACTTTTTGTCATAATTATGCCATTATTAACACAGTTTTCAGTTTTTATCTAATGTACAATTTTTATAATTTACCTCAATTATAAACTATTAGTTCACATCTCTCATTGTATACATACAAGTCAAAGGCCAACACAAAGAATTTGCATAATTATATATATGAATTGAATTGCATTTGCTTCCTGCTGATGCAATATAAATGTATTCCATATTCTTTTATAATATAATTTCTCTTAGTTGTTTTCAATAATATTATCCCATAAGACATTGTTCTAATTAATAAATCTAATCAGTTTTTCTAAAAAAAAAAATTTACATAATAGCATATCTGGACTCTCCCTCTCTCCAAGGACCCACCTGATAATTGCCACCCATCCCATACATAATATAGTATTTTATTAAGTCAAGGTACTATACATTAATTATAAATTGTGAATTATAAATCCGACTTCCATAAAGGTTTTATCATATACAGTAGCTTTATCATCATTTTTATCCACCATTTTCAATCTTCCAGGTTCACTGTATATGACTTCATATTTTTCCTAATCTTAACACCAAGGTTAATTTGTTCATAGGCTAAAACTCAAGTTTAAATAGAGCTGTTGTTCAACAGTGTTTGACTGGGGTGGGATCAGCCAATATTTTGAACTGATATTAAGTAGGCTGTACCGCCGCTGCTGACAACTGATGTTAAATATCTTTAAATGTTTCTACATTCAATCCAACAAATGAATGAACCACTTACATTAAAAACCTTTTCGTTCAGAGCGCCACTTGTCAAGGTGAGAGAGGCATTTATATCCTCCTGTACCTCTAAAATGCTCTGCTCTAAAAACACTAAAACATTGAAAATTAGCTGGACGTTGAATCACTCTATTGTACTGGTCAGTTTTATATTATACTGACATTTTCTGTCCTTCTGCCACAGTCGTCGTGTAACTCTTCAGTGCACACCTCAGCAATGGATCAGAACCATCCACCCAGATCAATATTACTATGCCCCAGTCACCCCTGGGCATAATTAATGTAACCCAACCCTCTGAACCTATTAAACATGAATTGATCAATCGTAGATCTGTTGCCACTATTGCTCCTCTATTTCTGCAAAGACAAGAGGAGACATGACATTTCTAAGTATAACACAAAAGGCAAAAAAAAAAAAAAGAAAATACTGTCAAACTTCACAGCATGTCTTTTTCTATTCAGTGTAATCTAATTTTCAGTCACAAGTCCTTTTGTATTTTGTCACAAGTCTACATATTGATTTTACTTACTTTTGATTCAAGCCCCCTTCTCTTTCCTCTTTCACTTCTTCCATCCCTCGGCCCTTTCAGTGGGTGAAAGCCATTGTGAGTTTCCTCATCAATGCAGCCGACCTGAGGTGCTGAGATCACTCCAGCAGCAGCACTTACTTGTTTGCTGCCCCAGGACATTCCCACCGCCTGGCTACTGTTTGCTTCTTCTTTTTTTTTTTTTTTTACCATATTTTATTCTGTTTTTTCCTCCAAAATCGCTCCCCCCACCCCTCTTCAGCTGTTCACTCTCACAGTGTGCATGTTTGTGCGTGTGCTAGTGAGCTGTGAGGAGGCAGAAAAGCTATATCTGGCCCTATCAGAGTGAAAATGTCAAGAAGTGTGAGAACGAAAGATCTGTGTGTCTTTGCTCTGTAGATTCACCTGATCTTTCAGCCTTTTTACCTTGCCAATATTTCAGTATGTTTTCTGTGTGCGCACATACCAGTGCCTCAGTCACTGTTTTTTGTTTTGTTTGTTTGCGTAGGCACACATGTCTGCAAGTGTGAGTTAAAGACAATAGTTTGACTTTTTGAACAGATCTCATTTCTGCTTTTCTTCTCCATTCGCTCTTTTATCGCCTTTGTTCCTCCGTCTTTCAGTTCTTCACACAAATGCTAGATCTTTTTCCCACCTTACTAAAATTCATCATAAAAGCATCCCAAGGCCTTCTGAGGCCAAATATAGAAGGCAGCATATTTTATTTGCTTTTTCACTTCATTTTCTTCTTTGTGTGTGTTTTTTCTTTCTTATGTATGTTCTGCGCTCATTTATCGTACTTGGACGAAGTTGGAGTTATAGATGAAAACAGGAGTAGCGTGTCTGTAACATTAGCTGTGCTGGAACAGGCTTTGGAGTGTTCTGGCACACACAGTGTAGTGTATACACACACACACACACACACACAAATGGTCACATATGAACACAAAGCCACACATACATCAGTTAACAATTAGCCCTAAGTGTACTTGACTCTGTCTGATAAGGACCCATCCAAAGACTGGTGGTGTGGGATGAGAGGTATGAAAAGTGAGAGATTACTCACCCAATACGCCCACGTACACACACACACACACACACACACACACACACACACACCTCTTTCCCTTGTCTCTCTCCTTGCCTCTGTCATGTGATTAAAAACAAAATCCTATTTTGCGTTCTCAGGCCTACACATTTTACTCTATGACACAGTGAGGTGCACATTATGAGTCTAACTAGCTCTGTATCAGTGTCACAGCCAAGTCCCTGCCTAATCAGGCCACTTACACACACACACACACACACACACATACAAACATGCATGCACACACTTTGCAGAGGCCATGTGTTGGGATGGTGATAGAGGGTTGGCAGTTGGCAGACAGACAGCAGACGCTGTTCTTCGACATCAAACGTCTCAGAGCAGAATCTCACTTTCATGCCTACTCTCTCTCCCTCTCTCTCTGTCACACACACACACACACACACACAGACAGACAGACACACACAGACACACGCACACACACACAGACACACACACACACAAACACAACAACGCACATTTCCTCTGATCTTGCTGCCAAAACTCAAAGACTTGGAAGGACTCGCACACATGAGCAGGCACATACACACCGACATATACTCAAGTGCTAAACAGTCTTGAATTAAATTTCGTCAGCCGCTGTTGAAACCTAGTCTGTGAGACATAAGTACAAGTTTCATGTGGGGCTTGAAAATGATTCAAAACATTTCTTTCCCCCTTAAGACTGAATCCAGTCAAGCATCATGATCTTATCTACAGCCACAGACAGACACACACGAGTACAAACATAAGCACACCATGCAGAAAGTATACACTGCGTAAAGAAATACGGAATATGAAATCAAAGGAGGTCTTATGATATGTATACAGATGGATGACGAATTAAGGGAAATCAATAGCAAACAATAAATGAGTAGAGAAGCATAGTAATTTAGATTCAGGACACGAGCTATCACTTAATTATAATATATATATGTGAATAGTATGCTCTGGCCTTCACACTCACCAGATCTCACCCCTAATTAATACTTACGGCAGATTTTGTACCAACATGTTAGACCACGCTCTCTAATGCCAGTACCACGACACCAAATGAGGGAATATCTTGTAGAGGAATACTCTTCATCCCTCCAGGAGAATTTCTGGGACTGTAGCTGTGGTCAGATTATTCACTTGTCCATCCACCCACTATGTAGTGTTCGCTACATAGAAGACCCACTATAGGGGATAAGCGCAGACAGCAGTTGATACATTTCGGATTCTACTTGGATGTTGAAGTTCCCCTCCAGACATGTTTTAAACTATGTAAAAATACTCTGCTATGATCAATATTTAGTCTAACATGGTTTTTCCCACATAAAAAGTGAAAAAAAAATCAAAAACAGCTGCTGGAAACAGATCTACGCTTTACTAAATTCTGGATGAGGCCTTGTGCTCCGCCAACTACCACTGCTTCTGCTAGGCTGATAGGTGAAAGAGCCGTGCGTATTAGCTGAGGAAACATCAGAGAGACTTCAACATGTTCGAGCCTTAGTCACATCCATTTTTTTTTAGTTTGTTTAGGAGTGAGGAGTTTGCACCAAAATCGGTAAGCGTAGTTATTTGTTTATGCTGTTTGTTAGCTTGTAATTGGCAGTGCCTGACACAGTATTAGTAGCTGTACTAATGCAAACTCTCGCTCTCTGTACTGAAAAGGTTTCGGTGACTGGTGAAAAAGCAGCGCGTATCAAGATGGTTAGCGGAGGAAACATCAGATAGACTCAGCCACATGTTTGAGCCTCAGTCAAACCAAGACTAAGACGAGGAGTGTGTTGTGAACTAAATCGGCAATTAGCAGACATATCAGAGCGATTAGCTCAGTTCTCATCTTTTATTTGTTTATGTTGTTTCTTAGCTTACAACTGGCAGTGGCTGACACAGTATTAGTGGTTGTGCTAATGCAAACTCTCGCTCTCTGTACTGAAAAGGTTTCAGGTTTATCTTCCTCCGCACTTTCATGAGACAGGCCGCAAAGCACGATGGTCTAGCTGGATCGATGTTGTGTGCAGCTCCTTCGTAGCGCAGTATTTAGCGGATAGAATTTACAACTGAAAATTCACACAGCACTAGAAAAATGGCAGATTCAAGATGTGGTGGACAATGGTGCTTTCACACCTTTCATGTTTCTGATACGGTATAGATAGACTCTGGTGTTTTTCCCCATTTAGTTTGGTTCATTTCGGCCAGCGTGAAAGCTGTCATTCAATCACTTTACGGTATGCAATAAACAACCCGACCAGATTTCCTTACTGTAAAAAGTGGCTTCAATTGGAATTTCATTTGTTTTGTGAAAGCAAAGCGGACAAGCCAAACTATTATCACATTCACCTGCTTATATTCATGAAAAATGTCAAGGAAGCCGTTTGTGTAAGCAATCCACATATTTATGCAAGATCATTTTGGTAACCACGGTAACGCGTGTGCACCTCATTATGCGAGTGTGAGGCTTTTCCCTGATCAATCAGAAAGTAAAAAGAAAATTATACCCCAGAAATATTACAAGACCTTGTTTGTGTCCTGTCTCTGCATCCATCATTATTCACAACATGAGGTTAAGTTGCAGTTGTGACTAAAAATGCTCATAATCAGTTATTTCTTCTTGAGAAAGAGAAGCTAAACAAGTATAGGTTATTTATTAATAGGTTCCCTACCAAGCCGTGTAACCATGTTTATGTTGTTGTTATTTGTAATAAAAAAGAGCAAAACCATTTAATTTATTTATTTATTTACTTTACCAACAAACTAACAAACTGCTGTTTTAAAGGAAATCTAAGACATTCTATGTTGTTTTTTCCTTTAATTGTCACCCATGTGTATATTCAGTTCCTCTGTATGACTGTTTCAATCCAGATAGACCTGTTTATGAATTTAAACTTTTGTTGATTAACCCAAATTGGACTTCGGTATTGACTCCATTACACAGAAAATGGCAGAAAAGAATTAAGAATGTCTTGATTAAACCTTTGCTTTGCTCCACTGAATAATGTAAAGGTCTGTCTTATTCATGATGAATGAAAGGTAACTGACAGTGATAGAGAGTGGACTCAGACAACAGACAAGATGGAGAGATATCGCAAAGATATGATTGATAAGATGAAAAATGATTCATCGACTCGTCTTGACCCGGTGAGAGCTGCAAATTGAGCCATGGGTGGTGAGCCGGTGAAGGTGAAATTGACTTCTCGTGTCGTTAGAAAGTTTAGAGGAGGACTTGATTCTTGTGAAATAAATCAGAGCAAGATAAAGGGAGCAAACCTTTGCACAAAGCATTTAGGTTTATTGAGCTTTATGAGCTAAAGCTCGCTCCCATGTGATGACATAAGTATCTATGTCATCACCATTGGCACACACTCACATATTTTCATGCACGCATTATGTGTATGTAACCAACCACAGATCCACTTTCAACTCACACGTGGCCTTCACCTTGACTGTAGACTGACTTAAGATGCAGTATTGATTCAAAGAGTAGCTGCACTGTGCGTTCATGGGCGTGTGTGTGTGTGTGTGTGGGTCGAGGATTGAGCCATATTTATTCAATGCTGTTTGTGTGCTTGTTTTAATGCACATGCGTGCGTGCTTGTAACCAGCCTCTCCTCTAGAGAAAGTTGGTTGGCCCCTCTGCCCTTCAAAGTCATTTGGAATTCATATGCAAGCCTGACCCTGACAGCTGTTTGTTTTTCCTCTCCGCAGAGAGAGGAAGAGGAATGGAGGGATGGCGAGGGGTTGTGGTTAATGAGTGAGAAAGTGATAGATATCGGAGAGGACAGAAGAAGAATGGAAGTGAGACTTTGGCGAAAAACTTGTTGGAGGACTGTTTCTATTCCTGCCTTAGTGGTCTCAGTGCTGTTTGGCTTGTTGAGCATTTGAGACACAGAGGACAATAAGTGGTACTCTGAACGGCTTCCATTAGTATCCCTCATAGACCACTAGTTTGAATGTGTTGAATCTGTGCAGCAGCATGAATGCCAAGCAGGGCAAGGCAGCTGAGATAAAAGGACATGAGGCTCTGTAAGCAATCCCTGGGTGTAAATACAGGTTTTTCATGAAAAAAAAAGTCAAAGTGTACTGTGTAAGTGTGTCATCAGGGAACAGCGAAGTAAAAAAAAAAAAAGCCTCTACAGCTGAGTGTAGTGAAAAGGAAACCCAGTGGGATGGAGAGGTTTTGTCTTTCGTCTGTGTTGGTTGTAGGTGTAAGCGGATGAATAACGGGGGAAGGAAGGATGCTGGGAAATGATGTCTGGAAAACAGCAGCGAACAACAGCACCGAGAGGGGAAGCGGAAGGGCAGGGGGAGTCATAGGTGAAAGGAGAGTGGGAGGAGGGGACGAGAGGAAGAGGAGACTCGTGATTAGATAAATTGGCAGAGAGCAGAGGTGTCAGGGGAGAGGTGCTATCCTACTTTTACACTTCTCCTTCTGGGAGCCCCTATCATCTCGATCTATCCATCATAATGACAGAAACCCCCAAACTCACTTGTTTTCCTTTTTTTCCCCTCCCCCTCTCCTGCTTTCACTCTTTTCTCATATCCCTCTATTTTTATGGACGTTGTATTCCTCATTTTCATTGAGAATTTCAAGGGCATCTACTGTAAATGAATTAATAGAGTGTACATTCTGCAAGCCTCTTAAATAGAAATTGCTTATTGACTAACAATAACTATTTTAAGCATGCACAATTCACTCCAACAATGAGCTCATGCACGCCCGACACCCCCCATCCTCAATCCATCACCCCCTCCCAGCAAGGATGATTCCTCCGCTCACAAATTTTGTGGTCTTTCTTGCGTTGTCACAAGCAATTAATTTCGCCATAGCTTGTGTGTATTGATCTGTGTGGCAGAGGCATTGTAATCTATTCAGTCTGGTAAAGGGGCAGCATTCGTGCCCAGGACAGAACATATACACACATTTTCCAGCTGGAAATCACTCCATTGTTTCCTTAAAAAAACACATGCATGCTTTCTAACAGACTCTCAGCTGAGCAATGGCCACATCTTAGTGTCCAGTTTTCTGTTTTGCCCTCAAGTTTAAGGTGAAATTATTGACAGTAATCTCTGTTTATGGACGGACACAAAAACTTTTCCTCGAGATGAGAATTTGAGAATTCATGTGCGTGTGTTCGTGTCACACAGGGACACATACAAGCTTTGTGTTTGTTTGTACAATGCTGTTTACTTACCCATGACAGGTTTGTTGCAGCACTGCTTGTGTGTATGTTCTTTGTTGGAGTATGATTAAATTCCCCATAGAGGGATTCATCATCTTTAGCAGGCAGAAAAGAGAAAATTACAAGCCCATCAATCCTCCTGTTTGATCTAGCTCTCCCCTTCTCCCTCTGTGTATTTTGCCTTCTCTATTCTATGTATCCAGGCTTTTATTTACCCGCTGCTCCTCAGGCCCACCATGTCTGTGATGTTGGGAGGTCATTTGTCTCTATGTTAGAGCTGTCCTGTCCCCCGCTTGTCCTATCTGGCTCGTCCAAACCCTCCCAGCTCCTCATCATCATTCAGATATGTGACCGTCTGAGGTTTGGCAGGCTGGTGTCCTTTGTATTTGTGGGTTTTTTTTTTTCTCTCTCTCTTTTCATTAGTGGCTGTTAACTTATAGGCTAAGATGCTGTTCAGATGTGCTCTTACACAGAAATCACGATCAGTGATTGATGGATAAATGAGCATGTGCAAATAAAGAAATTCTCTTTCTGGTGCAAGCGACACAGATGATGAGCATGTGTGATTATTCCTCTGTGAAATATCTGTAATTAAACTGGTTTCCGTCCCCTTATGATGACAGCGCCAACAGGTTATGGGCACAGGAGGGAACTTGGAAGCCGCTGGAACCGGTTATGTTTTGACGGAGATGAAAGAATTGGGAGACAAAGTTTCTGGGCAATCTGCAGTTGCTATGGCTAAACTATGGCTGAACAAGCCAGAGCCCAGTGAGGAGGGAGAGAATTAGGATGATGAGAAATGAGAGACAGTGGACGATGAGAGAGAAGCATTGCAGATTTTGAGGGACCAATACGCAAGTAAAGGGAACCTATGTGTGATTACCCCCTACATAGAGCTAACATCTCTCCAGAAGGCCACTATTGAGACTGTTACGGTGAAGGTTTAAGCTCTTTGCATCCATGTAACGCAGGGTGATGAGGAGGTACGTTTTGGTGAGTTCAAAACTAAGGTGAGGAGGAATGAGAACACCGAGATGTTAAATGCCAATTTGAACAATGACGATGCAATGAAGGCAAGTTTTTCAACCAGGAGTGAGTGGGGGAGATAAAGAGGGCTCAGAGGTTAGTTGCTACAGTAGACCAGAGGAATGTACCAGCGATTTGTAGAGATACTGGTCCGACTTTTCGAAGACATACACTCCTAAAGAAGCAAATTGCTGACAATAAAGGAGAGACAACGCAAAACAAGCAACCAGCGTTGAAGACCACACATTCACATTCAAACTAAGTGACTGCCAGGTTCTTGGTTTGAAACAGAAAGACCTGATGGTTACATATAATCATGGTCATTGAGAAGTTTAAGAAGTTTGAATACTTCCAGCAGAAAAACCACAGACAGAGAAAGCGAGGATCATTGGGTGAAAACAACGTTACCATCGTATCCAAAGGACATTCTTTCTGTCAAAGCAACAACAGCCAACAGAGCTTCAGTCAACTTTAGACAAGGGTTTAACCAGCTCTTCCACAACAACGCCACCAAATTTGACATCAGAAAGTACGATTGACTTTACTATCTAAACAGTGTAGGTCTTGAAAATGACAATGGATGTCATGGCATGAAATTCTCGGTCACTGTAATAATGATGATGTGTTAAAGTTGGAGAAGGTAACAGAGAAAATCAAGGCTAAGATTCATAGCTCTAGGCTAAATTGTGATGTCTGCACAAAAGGGAAATTTGTTCACAGGAGGAACCAAGAGCATGATGGAAGAGTAAAAGCAGCACTTGAGTTTGTAAACACTGATTTAACTGGTCCTATAGCGGCAGAAGCAAAATATGGGTTTAGATACACTCTAGCATTTACTGATGATTTATCAGGAGTAGTATTTGTGCACTTCCTGAAAGCAAAGAGTGATGCTGTCAAAGCCACTGAAAGGCTCATTGCTGAGTCGTCCCCTCATTCAAAAATCAAGTGTATTAGGTCTGATAATGGCACAGGGTTCAACAGCAAAAGACTTCCAGTCATTGCTCAGCGAGAATGGCATAAGACACAACAGCTGCGAGAAATTGGAAAACACTGTTTGAAATGGCAAGATGCACGCTACTCTCGAGCAACTTAAGTTGCGGGCATATGCTGTAATGACGACTGCAGTAATTCACAACAGGTGCTATAACAGACGTGTAAGACAGACTCCACACTTCATGTTGACAGTGAGGAAGCCTAATCTTTCAAAGATGAATGTGTTTGGATCAGTCTGTTATGCATTCAAAAAGGACAAGAAAAAGTTAGACTCACAATGTAAAAACAGGATCTTTGTCGAGTATGACTCAAATAGCCCGTCTTACCTAGTCTTCTACCCAGACACGAGAAGAGTCTTCAAACACAGGTTAGTGAAATTTGTTACAAAAAGTGGAGCCAAATGCCAAACTCAGACGAATCCAGAAACGAGTGATGGTGATATTCATGAGAAGAGATTTATATCCTCCATGCCAGAGGAGATAGTCACAGTATGTGCTCTCCCAAAAAAAAGAGAGAAGAAGCCCCCAGTCCTTGAACGATTATGAGTGTAAAGGTGGAGTGTGATGACCAGATACTGGCCAAGGTTGACTACTGCTGCAGAGCGATGTGTAATGTACCGCAAACCTTCAAGAAAGCGATGAGTTCATCAAAGTCAGAGAAGTGGGCTAGTGCTCTGAAGGAGGAAATGGATTCCCTTTGGGAAAATGATTCATTCACATTGACCACACTGCTACAGGGTAAAGATGAAGTTAGAGGTAGATTTTTCGTCAGTGCATAGCCTGATGCAACTGGCAGCTCAGTGTGACTTCGACTTACACCAGACATAAGGGAAAACAGCTTTCCTACATGATCCAGTTGATTGTGAGGTGTATATGGAGCAGCCAGAAGGAGTTAAGAAGTTAAGTCAGACACAGGTGAAAAGCTAAACTGCAAATTGATCAAGTCATTTTTAACGGTCTGAAATAGTCAGGAAGAAGCTAGAACAAAATGTTGCATTAATCACCTCTTGAAAATGTTTTTTCACAGAACCAAGCAGATCATTGTGTCTGTAGCAAACAAACTGAAGATGACAGGATAATTCTGATAATTTGGGGCGATGATCTAATTATTGCTGCCAGTGATAGTGAATCTCTCAATGGTGTGAAAGAAATGTTGAGAGCAAAATTCAAGTTGAAGGATCTCGGAAAAATAGACACAGATTACACAGAGAGAAGGAGAAATACGGATGAACCAAAAAGGATACATCAGCAAACATACTGGAAAGGTTAGGTATGTCAGACAGGGTCAACTCCATGTGAACAGAAAGAAAGCTTTGCTGTTGATGGTGAACTTGTTGATCCAAAAAGAAGATATCATGAAGTGGTGGGCAGCTTGATACATGTACAAGACCTGATCTCAGAAAACTGTCATAATACCTATTAGAGCCAAAGGAACAGCAACGGACAACTGCCAACGACAAACCAAGAGTTGTGTTTCAAGACAAGAGAGGAAAAACTCAAATTTGTTGCATATAGTGATGCTGACTGGGCAGCAGATCAAACTGACAGATGAAGCACAACAGGGTACTGTTTTAGTTAAACTAAAAATGAGCCTATTTGCTCATGGAGATTTAAGCAGCAGCCAACAGTAGCTCTATCTACATATGGAGCAGATTAAATGGCACTGGCTGCAACCACACATAAAGTTTGTGGGTTATATGTTTGGAAAGTGAACTGCCAGAGAGTTATGAGGTCTGTAATTGTGCACAAAGTGTGTAATTAATGACATTGTGGTGAGTATAACTTGTGTCAACTGAAAGGCTAAGATGCTCTTCAGGTGTGCTCTCACACTGATGTCATGATCAGTGATTCATGGATAAATGAATATGTCCAAATAAAGAAATTCTCTTTCCGGTTGAAGCGGCACTGATGATGAGCATGTGTGATTATTCCCCTGTGAAATATGTGTAATTAACTACCCTTATGATGACAGCGCCAACAGTGGTATTTACATTAATGTATGTCCCTGACTCTCTGCTGGCTCTGTCTCACTGCACCCATCTTTTATTATTTATTGTGAATGCCATTACATGGTTAGCATCTGGAAAAAAGTGCCACGCTGAGGCTGAGCCCATGAGGAACGCTTTACACTCCACCAGAAGGGTGCCATTTATCACAGCTTTGGAAAGCTACAAGTTAAAGCCAGTGTTTTCTAATAATAATTACAGCTGTAAAATTAATATGTTTTGTCACACACAACAGCTTGACTGCAGTCAGGAGTTTAAGGCGCTTTAAGGCGTTTTCGAGCCTCTCAGCGGCTACTCCCACGTTGTAGCAGCTCCACCTGGTTGCCTGACAGGTAATCAGCAGCCTTTTTTTTTTAAGTTTGCTCATGCGCATTGAGGATAATCCTCAGCCCTTTGACGAGTGATTAGCTGTTAGCTAATCATCGGGCAGTTACGATATTGCACGTATTATAGGCATGCGCGGGTGTGTGTGGAAAATGAACTTGGCATTAGGAGCCAGCAGTAGCAAGTAAACTAGCAAATTACACTGATTTATCATCTACGTGAAAGATCCGCAGCAGGTTTGAAGCAGAATATTGTTACACAAGTAGCGCAGCCCGTCTCAGGAAAAGCGTGTATGTGTAGAGAGAGAAAGAGAGAGCGATCGGAGCAGAGAGTTAGCTAGCTAGTTAGCAGTTAGCAGTGTAGCTCTGAATGCAGTGCGATGTATGTACACTTTAGGCTGTTTGAGCTACAGCTACAACTCCTCAAGACCCGTGTTCCCGCGTGTCACCCGGTGCTTCCCGGCGACCATGAGCCAGGAAAGGTTAACAACACTGAGGCAGGAAAATGCAGGGTGCTGCTTTGTCACTGGAGTGTCACTGTCAGTTAATGGTAAATATTTTTGATGGAAGTGATTTTTTTTAGATATATTCCCTCCATACTGCACATTTGATATGTTTACTGTCAGTAATCCTAAAACTTCTTCAGCCAGGAAGGAGGAAAGTGAAGACGCCCAGGCAGAGAGCAGCAAGATGCAGGAGAGAGACTTTCAGCACAGGAAAGATAGACAGGACAGGGCCCGCGTTACAGAGGGATTTGCTCCTGCTACTGTCATGTAAAGGTATGTTTTAGTTTGGTCTATATTTTTGACATTAGTGTAGTAAACAGCAGCATAAACAGGGGTGGGGGCTTATCTCTGCACCAATACACGTGTACCAACTTTTTTAGTTTAGATATGGAAAATAAGAAGAGCTGATCGAGCTTCACCTTGAACGTTTTGTTTCACAAGTTGGTGAACTTTCCTAAATCCGCTCCTCATGAATCACCTTGAAAAAAAATTGTGTTGTGCGCTCGAAATTGATTTTGAATAATCAGTTACATGGTTTTCATATACTGGTGATGGCATCACAGTTTTTGAACAGTATGCTGAATTTTGCGCGTGTGCTTTTTCTAAAGTTGTGACCACATAGGTGGTTTGCTTTAATTCCAGTGATGCTGTGATATGTTTAGGTAATGATGTCATCTCAGTGAGGCGCCTTGAATCTCTAAATAAAAAGTGCCCCATGCTGTTCAGAGATTTGGAAACCAGATTGCTTCCTGATTTATGGCACATGTTAAACCTTGTTTTGTTTTGTTGAGATTGTCAATCTCATAAGTGCACCTACAGCACATAGTTTGAGTCAGACAGAGCTAGGCGTAAGTGTGCTTGTGCATAGGAATAAAGTAGTTCAACAGATGAAAATGTAGTTCCAAAGCTAAGGGTTGTTTTACAGCAAGATAAAGCAGTGAAAATATTCAAAATAAAGCGTACCTGAAGTGTACATTTAACCTGATATTAGCTTTTTTCAGCAGGCATTTTTTGAAAGTGGCTAAAACATGTTTTTGCGGATGGCCCCCTCCAGAGCAGTACATTGCTCTGCTTATGTGCCAGTGCTCCCAGTTGCTTCTCTAAACGTGGGGTGCTGATCCAAAATCTACTGCAGGTAATGCACTGACTATGGATAAGTACCTCACACAACCCCACATCAAATAATCCAAACTATCACAAGTTGGATGAATACAGCCATATTTAATTAACCATATTGTTTTTTTGTTTGTTTTTTCAATATTAGATTAGATATATTTCAGGATTTTATATTTGTGTCTGTTTCATGCTCTGGTAACCAAGCAGCTGTATTTTCTGGAGTCAGTAAACCTGTCAATCAATCAATCAATCAATCAATCAATCAATCAATCAATCAATCTGTCAGGCGGTTGCTTTGTGTGTACACGTGTCTGGGTGTTCAGCACTGACCTGCTCTTGACAATGCACTTTGTCAAAAAAGGACATTTGAGTAATCTCAGAGACATAAAGGTCAAGATGTGAGGGTCCCCGCTGAGTAGAACACTGTGGAACCAGGACGGCTCTCCACACTTCCCACTGTGAGGCGATAACCTTCTCTCACATCTCTTTCATTTCTCCAAATCCCTTCTTTTGGCATCGCATGAAATACAGCCCATCTGTGTGTGTCTGCGCTGCTCACTCAAGTCAAACAGTCAAAATGAGCATGGAGATGAGGGCCATTTGATGTTGTTGTGCGTGGATGTGTGTCAGTGTTCCTGTGGTGCAAGGTTCAAATAGGCTTTTTTGAATTTTTGAGCTCCGCAAAAATTAGAGAACGCACTCAACCTCCCTGCAACCCAAAAATCCAGTCTCAATCCCCTCTTTTGCTTTTTAAATCAGGTTTTACAAACACCCTCCACTGCTCCGTCCATCCATCCATCCATCCATCCATCTATCTATCTACCCATCCTCTTAAAGTACAAGATTCCAATTATTTCAGTGGTGTACAGAACAGATATTATGCCCATAATCAGTTGTTTGGAACATGTAGCTATACCAGTGTGGTGCATACTCTGACATACTGGATATCACCAAATATTCCCCTTTTTAAAACAGCAACCTCTATATAGTTTTTGCCATACTGAGTGGGATTTTTCTGTCTTGTTGTCACATCAGCTACAGTATAAAGCATGAGCAGCTAGCTTTGTTTTCCAGTGTAGTTAAATTCAACTGTGTGAAAATCCTCCAAAGTCACTTTTGGGAAGGAAAACATCTGCTAAATGGTCACATCTCGCTCTCAGAACCATAGCTGAAGCAGACTTTACCTGGTTTGTGCCTCAGTATGTGGTTTGTGTGTGTGTGTGTGCTTGCCCCTGTCTGTGTGTATGTGTTTGGCAGTGCAGAAACCCTGGCTAACCCCTTCTGTGCTTCCCAATGTCCTGTCTCTGAAGAGCTATGACCATTAAGCAGCTGTTCACTTCTAAAGCCACAGAAAAAAATGAGAGAGCTGCGAGAATGCAAATGAGTCTCGGTATGCGCCAAAACTTCTCCGGAGGGACCGACTGTTAGGTCAGAGATACACATACAGTACAGTACATGCGCCGGCTCGTGCACACACACACACACACGCACACTAACAGTTGCACATATGCACAGGCATGCAGTTAGGTTAGCCTGCCTATTATGTAGTGCAAGGATTCTCTCGAGTATCAAATGATCTTCCTGTAACTACATTTCTCTTGGAATTGGAAAGTAGAGGCTTTAGAGTCCAATACATCTGATTAAACCCACTCCAGGTAGAGACTTCTCCTACTGTAACTACCTGTCTCAAGCAGCACTCTCCTATTTGTGTTACAGTTTGATATAGTGCCTCTCTTTTATGCTGTAATTGTTTGGTACACAGTCTATTAGGATGTGAGTCTTATTACAAAGAAGGAGAGTATCACTCTGCCAAAACAAGGACATTGTTCTAAGGACACTTCAAATTTGTTCACAAAAAGCAGCTCCTTTGTGTAGCTGTCCAGGGTGCTGAAACCAGTCTTGAAGGTTAGGGGAGGACAGAGAGTGTGTATGTGTACTGTATTTTCTTTTTGTTGTCAAGAACAAGCAAGTGAAGCACACGCTCTGTTGATCTCCACAGGTTTGAGTAAGTCGTCGGCTGAATGAGTGTAAAAATGTCAACAAACCGCTAAAAATGTCGTCATAGAAACAACAAAAACCGGCTTGTAGGTTTTTTTTTGGTTTTATAGAGTGTTTTCAGCTCAATCGTAGTGATGTGCATTACTGTGATACTTACCCCCTTTTCCCGGAGATGTGATTAGTGTATAGCCGAGTCAGCCTCTGTGTAATGAGAATATATGGTGAGAGGTATAAAGCATTTGATGTTATTTTTTTCCGTGGCCTAGTTTTTTTTTTTAATGCTCAGATTTACAGCAGGCCGACTTTAGTCATTCTTTGCCCTGTGGATGAAAGAAATTTGTGGGTTTTTTTTTGTTGTTGTATTTGTGTGCAGGCATCTTGGCTTCTGTGTGTGTACAGGTGCATGTGCATGTACTCCTTGTGCCCCCTCCCCTAATAAGAGCTTAACCTTATTAATCACATTAATGTGCTGAGGTTGGATCTGGCAACACTCACACATGCTCGCGCAGACACACAGACACGCACTCAGACATGCGCACGCAGGCAGAGGCATGTCAATCTGTCATTAGTTAATAGCTCATTAGCACAAGGTGATTAATTACTGTGGCAGGGTGTGGGGATGACAAGGATGGGGGATGAAGGAGGAAGGAAAAGGACCATGGAGACAAAAAGACTTTTCGCTCAGGGAAAAGAGCGAGATTTGGGGAGGGGGGCGCGGTGAAAAACTGGTAACCTCCTCTTGCTTCCCGTGGAATGGTTTCACCACTATCGATTCTGGATCCTGAAGCCTACTGCAAGGGGCCATTCATGCATGATGTGGGTGCATGCGTGTGCGCGTGCCGTCCACCCTCTCTTAGAGGCGTTTTGCTGGGCTGTGTTTTTTCCCGTGTCTCACGGGGATCAGCTGTAAAGGTTAACTAGTCTTTTCTTAAGCTTTCAGCCTCATGACAAATGACCATGTTCAACCCATGGGGGCACCTTATAGCACACCTTCTCTCTCCATGTATTCCCCTCTCTCCCTCCCGTTGCTTTCTCTCTCTCTCTCCCCCTCTGCACCCGCTCTCCCTCAGTCAGGAGGCAGGTAGAAGAAGGAAGAAACAAGGAGTGGTAGGTGGATGGGAACAGGCAAAGGTAACGGGGAAAAAAGAACAAAAAGTGTCACTGAGGAAAGAAATTATTTGAGAATTGTGAGACGAGGAGACACTGAAAAGTGGGGAAAAATACGAAATAACAAGCTATGAGTGTATAAATCGACAGCTTGCAATTCAAACCGCCTAGTTTGAATTTTAGAAGCCCCATATTAAGCCAAGAGTGTAATAGTGAAATAAAGGAAAAGAGGGATCTGCATAATAGGCTGAATGCGCACAAGGTTTTACTTCATCTCATAGTATTACACAATCCTTGCTCACCTTAACTCGTATGACCTTTCCATATGCTCTCTTTTTTTTTGTTCCTTTAAGACATTTCCCTCTCCTCTTTACATCCTTTTGTGTACAGCCTCGTGCCCTCCATGCTGAAGTACAGCAGGCTGAATGGATTCTGTAGTGAATCACTCTCAGTGGAAGCTTCTGTGTAGCCCACATATACACCTAATATATATGGTTATACAGATATGCCAAGTATAATGATGCTGAATGGCATTGATAAATAACCTGCATGAGAAAATGTATCGCTTTGCCTTCACATGTGTGTGTATATACATGTGTATGCGTGCAAGGGCTCGCGTGGGCGTGCGTGCGTGCGTATGTGTGTACGTGTGCATGATGGAGTATTACAAGGTGTTGTCAAGAAAGCAATTTGTTTCTGTCTCGGATGGGTTTTTTATCATGACAAATCGACGTGAACCTCATCTAGAAATCCAGCGACTCCTCCCGTGTTCCCACTCTACCTGGGCCGCACTCTCAACTTTAATATGATGAAGTCATAGCCGCAAACCCCCCCCCCCCCCCCCCCCCCCCCCCGTGAACCCCCTCTCTGCTGTAAATCGAGTCTCAACACCTGTGTATGCAAGTCTGTGTACCAAGGGAGCATACCTGCCTGTGTGTGTGCGTGTGTGCACCACTCTTAATCCGCGCACACATATACCGACTGAGTATGGGCACGCCAGGGTGCCGTGGCGCATTGTGTGCATCTGTGGCTCGTTGAGTATGATAGATGGCGTCTGAGAATGTCACATGAAGAGGTAGAAAATGAGGCTGACAGCGGTCCTCAGGAGTGGTGGCTCAGGGGTTGGCCTTTACCGCTCATCTCCTCCTCCCTCTTCAACACAGCACACACTGCACTGTAGCTTTTCTCATGAGCAGTAGACCTGTACCTGCTCTTCAGTGTGTCTGAGTGTGTCTTTCACTCAGCACTGTCTCCTTCTATTTGTGATCCATCGTTCTTGTCCTTTTGACTTCTGCCAGAAAAGTTCACCCATCAGACCATGGCTCCGTAAGAAGAGAGGAAAACCCACCGATATTCCATCTTAAACATCATTTATCTTAGTGACTTTGAACTATGTCTAAATATACCTTAAATGATGAACAAGTCTGCATAATGTGTGGGACCTACACTAAGTGACGTGTCTGGATGCAGTGCGTGTTGGCAGTAATGTGGGCTTATGTTAACATTATAACATGGTGCTGAGCTACAGATGACCTCAGCCTCTTGGTTGATATGTGACAAGATGTCTGCCCTCTGCTGGGCACTGTGAGGACCTTCTCTCACCTGGTAACCTGCCACCTGAGCTGGTGTCTGGAGCCTTTGAGGGGACAGAGAAGGAAACATACCTTTGTGTTTTTATGAGCTTCATTTGATGTTGCCCAGTTTTTTCTGTCCTGTATGTATGAGCAAGATCATTTATTACTCACCTAAATATGAAAATAATTTCTCCTTGTTTATGATTTTAGTGTAGAGAGAGAGGTTTAGAGAGGTTAATGTTTGGTTGCTGGGTGAGAGTTTTGTCAGACATGCTGTTTCTGTGGCTGCCACCCTCCTGCATTGTTTGACATTGTTCTTTTTCCTGATGAGGGACATTATGTGAATGTGAGCGCGCCAATGTGAGATCTGACATATTACTGGCTTCATCGCCGCAGTGTCCTCTGCCCTTCCTCCCTCTTTCTCTCCCTCCCTCCCTCCAGCTCCTGCTTCACCGCCTCGTCTTTTCTCCTTTTACCCTGAACCCTGTCTTCCCTTCTCCTTCCACCTTGCCTCATCCTTTCCGCTCCTCTCGCCACCCATTCCCTTGTGCCTCCTACATCTCATTTTATCCTTTCTCTTCTCTCCTTCCCCTTTGCCTTTGATGTGCATGCTTTGTCACATTCCCATGATTCTGTCACTCTTTCACTCTCTACCGCTCGTGGGCTTCATTGCGTGCTCTCGCCCTCGTTGCCACCTCCTCCTCCTCCTCCTCCTCCGCCGCCGCCTCCTCCTCCTTTCTACCACTATGCTGTCCTTCTTTCACTGTCTCACCCTGAACCCTTTTCTCTCTCCCTTTGGCTCATTCGTTAGCTCCCGCCGTCATCCTTCCTCCCCCTCCATCTCGGTGGTGCGGCGTTGCTGGGAGAGAGAGAGGAGGAGGAGAGAGAGAGAGCGAGAGAGAGAGAGCAAGCGAGCGCGTGTGCGTGTATGTGTGTGTTGAGTCTGCTCTCAGTCTCAGCTGTGGGCAGATGGAGGATGGAGCCGCAGCCACATCTCTCCTTCTCTTCTGCTCTGCCTGCCACAGGCTGAAAGGCACTCTCTTTTTCTCTCTCAGTGTCTCCTCATCCATCCGTTCCCCTATGCCCGAGCTGGCCTTGATCTGTGACGGATTGAGCAAAAAAGAGGACTGAGGACTAGAAACAGGAGGGAGACAAAAAGACCTGCAGTCTCCTGGAAAAGGGGGGAAAAGCTGTGCAGGGCATTACGCTCATCCTTTTTCCCTCCGGTGGTTCGGTGTGTGGCGTTCGTCTCTGCAGTGCAACAGCTACACGTGTGCAAGTGTGTCGATCCACACTGCGCAAGTGTGTGTGTGTGCGTGTGTGTTTGTGTCTCTCGGGCTCCAGCTCTATCTCTCTTTCTCTCTCTCTCCCTCTCTCTCTCTCCCCGCTCTTGCACGGTGCTCCGGCACTCAGCTAGCGGATTGTGCTTGACAGAGCTCACTGCAAACAGACGGAGAAGGGGAGAAGAAAGGGAAACAAGAGTGAGGAAGAACAAGAGCGAGGCAGAGACGACAGGCAGCGAGGACTTTTGAAGAAAGGGAGAAAACAGGGTGCAAAAGATTGAGAATCAAGAAAAGAGGACTCTTAAGGGAGTGGAGAGGAGTGGAGTGTGGAGGAGAGGAGATAAGGGTAGAGGGTTAATCAGAAAGAGAGACAAGTACGGAGCGATGCATCACTCAGGCAACACTGGAAGAACCAAGACCCTCTCTCATGAGACAGGTAAGACCCTCGGATACTTCTTTGTCACCACAGCAGTCAGATGGCATTGTGCTATATTCTCTCCAGACAACAGTGAGGAACAATAGAGCCTCGCTGTAACTTGACTATAGGCAGTCCCTGTGTTGCTTCTGCTGCGGGTGGACAGACACACTCACACAAACATACGCTCAAAGAGAAAACCAAAGTAGTGCACAGCTTTTGTAAAAAAATTTTTTTTTGTCTCTTTTTTTTCTTCAACCTATACATCTTGGGCTTTAATGCTGTAATGTAGGTTATAGACATATATGATGGCGCGTGTGTGTGAAGATGTGTGTTCACGTCGGAGGCGGTGATCAAACGGCATACATCTGAATAGAACTTGGCTTTGATGTGCGCTTGAAGTTATGATTGGCATCCGCAAATGCCAGTATGTGCTGCTCAAATCTGCGTGTGTGTCCCTATATATATGTGTGTGTGTGTGTGCGCGCGTGTGTGTGTGTTTTTTGGTCATTGATTTGAAGTCAGTGTGTATGCGAGCACACCCTTGTGTGTCAGCCCTCAGCTTTCTGGTGAACATGTTCCAATTGATGGTAATTACAGTGATTGACATGCGGCTGATGGCTAGAAAAATGGACGGGGCATGGGTTGCCCCGTCCCTCATCAGTCCATAATTTATTCGTGTTTGTTCCTCAATATTTACAAGGTTATTTCTAGGTAGACGCCTTTCTAATTCAAAGCAGGTTAAATGAATGAATATTTAGATGTCATGTGGCTTTAATTTAAAAAAAAAAAAAAAAAAAAAAATCAAACTGGTCTGATTTGTTGTCCACGTTCACGGCGCATGTGTGAATGCGCAGGGATCATGTTTTGTGTGTTTGTATTGTTGTTTGACAGAACAGTTTGACCTCGGGGGGGAAAGGTTAAGTGTGTCTACAGTATATCTCTGTATCGGTGTCTACGTGTGTATTTGTGTTTGTGTTGAGTCATATAATAGTTGTTTGATTGCCTTGTGGGTGTAAGGGGATTGCTAGCACTCATCAAGCTAATCAAACAGTTCACACAGACAATCACAACGTGGCACACACCCCTTTTAGGAGCTCCGACTCATCTGCCTCCTATCTGAACAAACATTATGAATTTACAAGCGAGACAGGCGGAATATGGGTTGTGTGTGTGTGTTTTTTTTTTAATTTTACTTCTCTGAAAGATAAAGGCAACATTGTCTAAGGAAATACAGTCCTTTCACAAGCTCACACATGCAAGCTCCCTGAACCACCCACATGCACGCACGCGCACACACACACACACACACGTACACAAAGACACCCACTAACACACACACATCTGTTACACGGATCCGGCCCAGCGGTGGATAAATGTGCCTTTCTGATTGCTGCCACAGACAGGACGTGATTGGCATGGCAGACCAGGGAATTAGCTATGGTTTCCATGGTGACTAATTAGGAGGGTCCTGACTGGTGGGTTTATGAAGACAGATGACAGATCGGTGGTTCACTTCCTGATTTACAGAGCGGGTGGTCCCATTGGCTAGTGGGACCCCCTGCCATCTGAGACAGACAGACCCTCCGCAGGCCACCTCACACGTGTTCAGCTGTCACCAAACATGCAAATATGAAAGAAAATGAAATGTTATCCTGAGCCAGCAGACACACTCGAATCCTGGGCTTCATTTTCATGCTCTCAAACATTGGTGTGTGCGTGTTTTAGGGAATGTGCTCGTCACACCGAACACACACATTCACTGCCTTAGCTTGTGCTTTGGCTCGAAAGCACTGATAGATAGATAGAAGTGGAATATGTCCACAGTGTAGTAGCCACTGCTACAAACAGCAACACACACAACCACATTTGCTCTGCTGTAGGTTAAAATCCACCCTCGGCGTACGCATATTTAGAGACTCATTCACTTTTATGTGAGAATAAACAAGTCAGACGTGCACAAACACTCTCGCTGATTATGTAGCTATAGGCCATGTGAGAGAGAAATAGGTGTGATTGGGTCCATCTGTGGCAGAGGAAGAGAAAGAGAGAGAGAGAGAGAGGTAGAGAGACAGCGAGAGCTCCATCTGTGGACACCTGCCCTTCCTCCAGGCTACCGTCCCCTTTTCTCTGAACTGCCAACAAGATCCGTGGTTGCACAGGTGCGAGTGTGTCTGTGTGTTGATGTTTTTTTTTCTCACAAATCCAAGGATGGTCTGTGTGTGTTTGTTTTTTTTTATTATTATTATTTATTTATATTGAAACGTCTGAATCTTATTGTGAAGAAGAATTTCACCGGGAGTCCAGCTGATTTGAGGCACATTCACTAAAAGTAAAAAATCAAAAGAGTTCTCGCTGAATAATGGATGAATGTTACTCATCCTCTCATCTCTCACCCGGTTTTTAACTTTAGACCATGAGATCTGTGTCAGTAATTGGACTTTTTCATGTCATCAATTAATGCTTTTTTTTTTTCATAGCACTTTGACATGCCAGAGCAGGACAAGTTACACAGGTATAAATAACAACATTGTGCACCTGTGCTTTTACTTCTATTAAAACGTGTGGCATGAACAAGGGCTATTCTTTTATGTTCTGTGCTTGTAACTACATCATACTCAAGGGTGCACATTTTTTTTTTTTCAACCAATAACATCCTGCGACTCCCAAATGATACTCACAGTACCATGGATTAAAGATGCTCCAGGACACAAAGCAAACCAGCCTACAACACACACACACACACACACACACACTGATGGACACGTTAAAAACACACTGCCACAGAGATTGGTGTTAACAGGTAGAAGAGAATGAACCTTCGCCTCCATTTCATTTAGCTATCCGTCCTGCCTTTCCCTCTCTCTCTCTGTCTCTCTCTCCCTCCCTCAGTCAGGCACCAGCTCCACCTAATGGCCTCTACAGGTACTGAGGCACACACACATCCACTGACATTCAGACACACATTGACACAGGCTGACATGCACACACCCGATTTGATTAAAATGGCTGGAGCACAATTCCATTTCACCACGACAAGCGTGATAGTTAGAAAACCACTGAGATAATGGCTGTGATTTTTTTTTTTTTTTTTTCTTTTTTTTTTGGGTTGGATACTATTTATTGGAACCTAACCCCTTCACGCGGGGGAGCGAGGCGAGGCGGAGGGGAGGGAAAGGACACAAAAGGAGAGGTGATTGGAAGAGGCACAGAGTGGGAGAGAGAAAAAATAGCAAAGCGATTGAAAAAGACGTGCGTGTCACGGCTAAACAAATAAGCATGTGTGGGAACAGATGGTAATAAAGTTCTCTGTTACAAGACTAGTGGCTCGTACACACACACACAAACACGCCGACACACACAGACCCACTCATGCACAGCTTGATTATGCGGAGTATTGGGCCGTGAGTCATTAAGACTTTGCCTCAGTGAAGCTGACTCGAAAGTGAGCAACGACAGTCATCTACAAAGGCCGGTCACTAGCAGTCATCTCTCTTTCTCCCTTCCCTCTCTTTACTCCGTCCATCTGTCTCTGTCTGCTTCGCTCCCTCTCCCTCTTTGTTTCCACCTATTTTGGCCTCTTTACTGACTCCTCTGTCCTCTCCACCCACTGCTTCTCTCCTTCTTTCCTCCATCATCTTCTGTCTTTGCTTCACTTTTCTCCATTCCACTCTCTGTTCCCCTCCTGCTTTAGGAAAATGAGTTTTTCTCTGCTTTCAGTTTTCCATCCAGTGTTTTTTAAGCCAAAATGCTTGTGTATTTATGTGTGTGAGTGTGTGTGTGTGTGTGTGTGTCGATGTGTGAGGGCAATGTGTCCTCAATCACAGTGAAAGCATTTGTTTCCCTCCGCCAGTGGAGATAGATTATGTATTTCACTCCTTTTCCTCGCATTGGGTTTTTTTTTTTCCTCCCCTCCATCACACGTTTCGTCCTCCCCACTCAAGGTCAGTTGGAAGATTGCTTTCAGCCCCCTGTGTCCTCCCCGACGCACCATGCTTTATTGTGTGTATGGCCGTCAGCGGCTGTGTGTTTGTGTATTATACGTGCGGCTGTGTGTGCATGTTTGAAAGCATGGAAAAGGGGATTGTGTTTTTGTATTGTTCAATCTGTCTTGTCTCTCATCAGGTAAGCACTTGTGTGGGGTTACATTTTTGTGTGTGTGTGTGTGTGTGTGTGTGTGTGTGTGTGTGTGTGTGTGTGTGTGTGTGTGTGTGTGTGTGTGTGTGTGTGTGTGTGTGTGTCAGGCTGATGGAAAAAGCAGTCAGCCGGCCCGGCAGTCAATCTCAGTTTTCGAGTCAGTTTTGAGGAAAGGGAAATGCAAAAGAAATCGTTAAGATTAACACAGCTGATATTTAAACGTTTGAATCTTACACTTTTTCATTGAACTTTTCTTATTGAACCCACATCAAAACTGAAACGGTTCAAAAAGATTTCCTCACAAATTTTACAGATGCATTTTCCTATGTAAATATTTAATGCATTTATTGATTTCTAGAGTGTGTGTGTCTGCTATAAAGCGTGTGGCTGGTTTTTGTATGGACGGTTGGAGGTATTAATTTTCACAGTGGTGATTTGGGTGAGTAAAGGGCTGGCAAGCTAACTGGTGTTCTCAGCATGCTTTTGAGCGTGTGTGTGTGTGTGTGTGTGTGTGTGTGTGTGTGTGTATCTGATCAGCGAGCTGGCTGGTTTTATGCTTCACTACCCTGGCTGCTCATCCATGTGTACCATCTGCATGTGGCGCTGCCATGTGTGTCACCTATACCCCAACACATCCCACTCCTCTCATATCTCTAACCATCCCTCCATCCACACCTGACGCTGTCTGATCATTGTCCTGTTATCCCCGGCGTTTTCTGCTTTCATTTAAAAAAGCTCATTTTTCAAAAGGGAAACAAAACAAAGCCGACATGTCAGTTAATTTAAATCCTTTCACTTACTTTTCGCTGCATATTAATAAAGAAGAAGAATATTTTTACATAGTTATTCATTATCTTCATTCACCTTTTAATTTTCCTCTAAGCAAGAAGCCGTCATATCCTCAATCAGTCCGGCAGTGTTACCCCATTTGTTAGCTATGCAACGCTAACACTCTAAGTGATCGATCCGTGCCAGAGCTAACTATGTGACAGATGAAAGTGTCACAATTACAGTCATGCTGAAGTGACAAATTGATCCCAGCATTTCTGCTGGAGAGGAGTTTTTGTCTTAGAGGTGCCATCGTTCATCTACACAGCCTCATTATACCTTCTGGGGTAGCAGCGACAGCAGTGACTCATTGACTCATCACGCCGTTGTTTGTAAACTCGAAACCCGACTAACCATTCTCCATTCCATTCCTCATCTTATCTAATGTTCCCCATTTCTCTCCTATCTGTGCCTGTGTGCTGCTGCCGCTACCTCCCGACCACGTTTCCTTCCCAGCACCTCCCTTCATCTTTAATATCCTTCTCCCCAAAGCACTAACTCCAGCTTCCTGAACTCTTCACCCCATCTTTTGTTCTCTCTCCTGCATCTTTTCCTCCCTTCTCCCGGACGCTCTCCTCAGGTCTGTGTTATTAACATAAAAAAAAGGAGGGGAGACTACCTTTCCTCCAGCCTAGACTGTGACTCACTCTGCCCCGCCAGCTACAGGCTGCCTCCCTGGCTGTCACGTCGCGACAGATGTGAAACCGATTTTAAGGGATGGGGTGAGGACAATGGCTCATCCGTTAGAAAGTTGCATCTGGCAGTTTCAAAGCGCCGCGGTTATGTTGAAGACAGTCAGGTACTTTGCTGTGCTGCTTCTAGAGCAAAAAATAGGTCAAACATAGGAATGTTTCACAAGCACAGAAAGGGAGTTGTTTCTGCTAAGCAATAGTGGAAACGAGGCTACACTTGTATGTGGAGGAGCCGTCCTCATGCAATTCTCTTTCTCTGCTTTTCTTATATCGGGGTGTAGCTTAAAGCAGTGATTCTCAAGCTGGAGTGCTTTTACCCCACGGGGCACTACTGCAGTTTCCAGATGCTGTGGCACAGCTCAGCTAGTTTGAAGAAATAGAAATTACATCTTGATTATAAAAATATCCACATACTGTGTCAGCTGTAATGCCTGAGCACTAGCCCACATGTAATGTGTTGTAATTGAGAGTGCACAGAATTAAAGTAATGAATAAAAAGCTAAAATAGTTAGCTAGATGTAATCGATTATTGTAATGCCTTGTAATAGATAGTTGTTTACAGTTTAAGTAGGCTAGTTAGCTAATAGTAATGGATAACAGGTGCTAAAAGTAATGTACAAACAGTTGAAATAGTTAGCTAAAATGAACAAATAAACAGTTGAAATACCTATATTTAATGAATGGTTGAAATAGTTAGCAAACAGCTGAAAGCCAATGGATTAATGGTTGAACTATAGATAAAAGTTTGGGATAAATGTATAAATATCCAGCGTGTCATTCAAAACTTTGGTGTAAAAATCACAAAACGAAGCTTAATATTGAGAGTTCAATTGTTTTATATAATTAATACCTTCAGTTTAAAACCAATACAAATGACCATATTTCATTGTGTCGATGAAGGAATATTTGAGTTCAGCTGCCAAAAATGGTTGAGAACCGCTGCCTTCGACTACATTCATTCCCTTAGTGAATTGCTCTCATATTCCCTTTTTTAAATATATCGATTACATGTCTCCTTTAAATCACAGGAAAGACTCTCAGCCTGTCTTCATGCAGACAGTAATGCATTATAGAGTTAGTTTTATGACTTTCGAATTACTTTGATGAACACGCTGAAATGACTCTTCTGAAAAAGATGCATTAGCTGTCCATCAATTTTGTGAGGTGGATGACACGTTCAACTAAAACGTTTTTCACTTTTCCCTCAATTAACTCGACGTAATGTGCTCACTTCCACACGGAGATGATTAAACAGAGAAAATCACGGCTTCTTTTTCTTCCTATTTTTTTTCTTTCTTTCTTTATTTCGGCGTTCAGTCGCAGCGTAGGCCTGTTTACAGCTCAGGAGGGATTTACTCAGTATATTCACTTTGAGCTATAGATTCTGAACTTGTAGAAGTCACCGCAGTTGTGATATACAAATAAGTCATCATAAGACTTTGTAATTCAATGCATCAGCCGTAGTTACATCACATTTTCCATGTACATCACCAGCCTCCAGCACTGGCCAACCAGACAGTGGCTCCAGCCGCTGCGCTAAATAGAAGGTGTGTTTGGAGGAGACAGGGCACTGTGACCTTGCCTTAGGGATGATGACAAAGTGAAACTCAGCCTTTGCATGTGTGTTAGTGCTTGTGTGTGTTACTAATGACCAGTGCTTAAGGCGGAGATGAGGGGAGATGGGCCGTGCAGCAGGGCAGAGGGGGCAGTGAAATGATTCCATCGATCATTCTTGATCACCTAAACAATGTCACACAGCACATTCATCTCGCGGTATGTGCGCGCGTCTCTCCCTCTCTCCGTCTCCTCTCTCTTTGTCTCTCATATTGACACACATTGTGCCTCTCACCTCTAGTCTCTGTAACCTCTTTTCTGTGTGTGTGTGTGTGTGTGTGTGTGTGTGTCTGTGTCTGTGTCTGTCTGTCTGTGCGCGCACGTGGGCTTTCAGACTGATGCTGCAGTGATGGCACTGGCCAAATGCCAGCTCTTGCACAGTTCCATTAGCATTGCGAAGGCTGGCCGTAGATTGCTATTGATTGACTATGGCCTGTGTTCATAGGCTATTCAGCTAGAAGCATGCATACACACACACACAAACACACACACACACCCTTGTGCACTACAATAGCTCTAGAGTATGTGAAACAAGAGACACAGTTAAGTGTTCTGAGGAGTTCTGATTTTTGTCTGGGTTTATGGGAGAGCATTTGACTTCTAATGTGATGGACATCTGGTTAATGATGTTATTATTTACTTTTTAAAGTATTACTTTGTCATATGTCCTGAGATGACTCGCTGACTTCAGCACAGAGTCGTAATCCTTGTTGCTTTAGAGAAATTGAAACAAAGAAAAAGCTTCAGTGATTTTCTTGGTGATTGGTTGTTAGACTGGCCTGAGCTCACTGTGGCCTCTTGTTGGCTTTGACAGGGACTTGAGGTAGCCGAGCTTGTCGATGGCTAAGCTTTGGATTTTAAACAAATCAATGCCAAGTGACTGGACCCCGGAGCCACTTCTTAATGAGAGCCACTGCTCAGAGATCTCCATACTCCCTCGGTCTTCACTCCTCTCTCTGTGTGTTTCTCTGCCTCTCTCTCACACTGCTTGTATTCTCTTACGTCTCTCATCCCGTGCCCTTCGCCCACCAGAGACCACACACACACATGCACACACGCTTACACCTCAAACTCATTTTCTGTATGCCTGTGTTTTTTTTCTTTTCTTTTTTTTTCTTAGACAGCCCAATGTCAGACCCTCTAGTGACAGTGCCTCTGCTTGCTTGTCCAACCTGTGTGTGTCACAGCAGGGAAAACCGCTTCCATATTCAGTCACAGTATGTCTTCCCTCTAAAAGAAGACAAAAAAAGATCAAAAGTGTAAGAAAATTTAATAAAACCTGTCACTTCCTAATGCACATGTAGAAAAATGCTCTGTACTTGCAGGTGTGTGCAATCCCCCCCAACAGCTGTATCTATTTAATAGTGTGTGTGTGTGTGTGTGTGTGTGTGTGTGTGTGTGTGTGTGTGTGTGTGTGTGTGTGTGTGAACACGTCTAGGGAATTAAGGATGTAATGCAGGATTATCCAGTAGGGTAGACTTCCCACTTCTCCTGCGGAGGAAGAGATGGATGGATAGAGAGAGGGGAAAAATTTAATGGAGAGTGATGGAGGAAAGAGTTAAGTGTGAAAAGAAGAAGTCACATTTATTTATATAACATAATTAATACACAGAGGCAGTCTTGAAGGATTTTATATGCAAAAGAATTAAAACTGAAGAATTAAAGAGAAATATTTATATAAGCGACATTGGGAAACAGTATTTAAAGAGACAATTTCAAAGTCATTCAAAAAAAGAATTAAAATATTACACATGTATATACACATGGACATGCGTGCAATTTGGACCTCAGCTCCTCTGGTAATTTGTTCCACAAGCACATAGTAACTACATGAAGATCCGCTAATCTCTGTCTTTACTCTGGGAACAGCGAACAAACCAGCTCCAGATGATCTAAGAGCTCAAGTAGTTTCATATTGTACAAGCAAGGCAGCGTCGTATCCTGGGGAGAAGTCATTTAATGATTCATAGACAAGATGTTAAGATTTCTTCTTCTTTTTCTTTTTTTTTTTTCTTTAACTCTGTGACACGCTGGGAGTCAGTGCACTGTCTGAAGAATTAGTGTAGAAGTGTGTGTGAAGGAGAAGAAGAATACGGATAAACCTGGCAAGAGAGTGGAGTCTGGGGGGGAGGGGTGGGATTAAAGAAGAATATGAGGGGGGTGGCAGGGTGGGAGAGGCAGTGGTGGAGGTGGAGCGGGTGACGGAGGGGTAATGATTTTGTATTTTTCAGGTGAAGCACAAAATATTGAGTTTTCATATCCAGTAATGGGAGCAAATCATTCCTCCAAGCTTGTGTGTTTGTATAATTGTGTCAGCAAATCTGTCTTTGCTTTTTTGTCAGAGTTCTTAACATTGTTAACTGCACACATCACTGCTTGAGATAACGGCACATATTCAAATATAATGAGACTTGAGTCATTGCCATTGCGCTGTTCAAAGTGGTTTTTATTTAGTGCTGCATACTGCTTCAAGGTCCCCGCTGCCTTCGCTCACCAACAAATGCCAAGTATTAAATAAAACATAAGTAGTAAGAGCAATGTGAGCAAAGGAGCCCGTGTTCCCAGTTTAAAGCCCACATGAGGTGACAGCGGCGATCTGACGCACGCACACACTCGTGCCGCAACATCCAGGGGGGCCGGAGGGTCTATCTGTGGCATTTTGTAATTGTTTTTGGACTAATCCTGGTTTTAATATGTCTCTCACAGCAGGGAGGCCTTCACGCTTAATAGACACCATGGATTTGTTTAATTACGTCTGCCTGTGTGTGTGTGTGTGTGTGTGTATATGTGTGTGTGGGTTCCTCTATGAATGTCATGTGTGTTTAGGAAACGGAGAGAAAGTGGGGGTGTTTGAGTAATCGAGCGCCACTTTGATGACAGTTTGTTTTTGGAATCTGTGCATATGTAATGTCATGAATTAAAAAAAAACTATAAGAGTAGATGAGTAAGAGTGAAAAGACATGGAAGCATCTGTTCATATAGACACAATCCTCACACAGCGCTCACTCTCTCTCACTCACACACACATACACACACACACACACATCCAGCGAGTGAACCCTTGGCAGTACTTCTCCAGTCTGTTTGAAGTAGCGTCTCACGGGAGGCTATAGGACTGTGGCAGTGTTTCACCCACTCAAACACACACACACTGGCTCGCAGGGAAAGAGGGATTGCAGAGAGAGAAAAGGGAGAAGACAGACAGAGGAGACGGTAGGAGGAGCGCTTCTCCTCAAACACACGCCACAGCTCGTCTCATCCTCCCTATCTCTCGGCCTCTCGCAGCTCTGCACGCAGACACAGACAGGGAGCACTCGGAGAACAGGTTGAGGTTGTTTACAGCCACACTTTTTTCCCCCTCTTTCCCCTGGTGCTCATGCGCTCATATCTCTCTCTATCATACTCACACCGACTCGGTGAGATTGAAACAGCGCGCTGGGGACAAAGCAAGGATATTACCCATGCTGCATCGGCATCAGAGAGGGGCCTTGTCGTTTCATTTTGTCGCGGTCTCAATTAGAATAGCCGGCCAGAAGGAGATGACTCCGGCTGCCGGTGCTGAATGCAGACACCAAAGCCTCCTGATAAAAGCCGCCCCTCAAGAACATTTTAAAAACACAGCCAGGGCTCTCTGACTGAGCATCGCTCCTCTCTGTCTCTGTTGTAAGCTGCGTGACCCTATCAAGGCCGCACAAATTTAAAGCGCCACTTGCCAATTTCAGGGCCCGTAAACTCATCTTTGAGAACAAACAAACAATGCAAGCAAATAAGACGTGGAATAAATAAAGTAGGGAATCAAAACTCAGAGTGACAGCCGAGTGAAACGTATCAAAGGTGGGGTGTTTTTTTTTTTTTTCCAAGGATGACTTAAGAAGCAGCTCATTTGAATGTTTCTGTTTTCCCGGCCTCGGCCTTTAGCAGGCCCACAAATGCCTCCTGTTTTCTTAAAACAATAGATATAAACACACAGGCATAAAAAAAATAAAATAAAAAAAATTACAGATGCACAAAACAATCCCACTTACAGACGGTGCTGTAATACTGCCAATCTGCAGAGCGATTGTGTTATTTTGATCCTGGTTCTGCTCTGTGTGTGTGTGTGTGTGTGTGTGTGTGTGTGTGTGTGTGTGTGTGTGTGTGTGTGTGTGTGTGTGTGTGTGTGTGTGTGTGTGTGTGTGTGTGTGTGTGTGTGTGTGTGTGTGTGTGTGTGTGTGTGTGTGTGTGTGTGCATGTGTGATTTCCATACAATACCCCTCAACCCTGTAATTTTCTAGTCCTTTGTGTATGAGTACGTATGTGGACAAGGTGCTGAATCCAGCCACGTCTCTGTATTTTCTGTCATCCCTCTCCCTCACTCATTTCTCCGGACCTTCCTCCGGTGTCCCCTGATACAGCAACAAAAGCAGCTAATGGAGAAGGAATGTACCGACACACAGGCACAGATGGAGAGGCAAAGAGAGAGAGAGAGAGAGAGACATAGGGGCACACTGGGAGAGAGTCATGCAGAAACAGAAGGATAGAAACAAGAGGGGTGGCACAATGTCATATGGTGGAGCGGAGAAGAAAGTAAAAAGCTCTCAGTCATGTTGCCAATGTAACACCCTTGTTCTGTGTGTTTATCCACTGATTCTACTCCGAGTCGGAAAGTGCTTCACAACTTAACCAAAACACCAGCTCAGCGTCAGTATGGTGCACACTACTTTTATCATACGTTAACATAAATATACATTGTATATTTTGTCCAAACTTAGTCTATTAAATCTTCAGAAGGTAGCGAAAAATGCCAATAACACTTTCCCAGACCCCAAGGTGACATCTTCATCCTCCGCACGCCTTCAAATCAACAATTCAAAACACAATTTACAATCTTTTAACCTTTTCAATTTTTTTTATTACATATGCACAATGATAAGTGGAAAGGGAAATAGATAATAATATCACAACACATACAATAACTTTAAATAATTTTACATAATGATGATAGTACATAGTTACAACAGTATGTACAGGGTGCACTTGAAACAAACAGTATATGAATGTAACACACAGGTTAATTATGAAACAGAATATAAAGGCAGTAATAATCATAATTAATATTTATATGTGCTTGTATGTAGTATGCTATGCCTGGATTAAAATATCATGAAGAAAGCACACATAATTACATTCAGTATGTGATGTGATGCAGAACATCACAAACGCTATAATACTAATTTACTACTTTTTTTCTTTTTTTGCACCGCACAAGCTACGGACAAAAGTTAGATCCAGATAAATTTTACTTGATTAAAGACTTAAACAGTTTTAGCTGTTTATCAAAACTGTTGCCAATTAATTTGTTGACAATCAGCATCAACTGCTGATTTCAGCTGCAATGCTCTTTTGGACATTTCAGTCTTTTCTGGTTAATACTCACATTTACATCACCTCCTGGCTGTTTTCCTGGGATACTCACTTTTTTTTTCTTTTCTTTTCCATCATGTCTAGACATGGTTATTTTAAGTGATGTCCACTTTTACTGATGTCATCATTCTACATCATGTATAGACAATTACTGTGCCGACACAGAGCCACGGATAAGTTGTGGATTCTAGGAATTAATTGAATCTTCTTTGAAAGTAAAACCCACTTATCTCCACTGTTTTAATTTGCAGCTTATTTACAAATATGTACATTTCTTATACAATATGCTTTTAGATTATCTCTCAGAATGATCTATTTCCTGGTCTTCCCCTTTCATTCTCTTGCCTTTCCCCTTCCGTCCTTCATTTTGTTTCCCTCCCTCTCCTGCCCTTCACCTTCTCTCCTCCTCCTCTTCCTCCTCTTCTCCTTCATCCTCTCACTCTCCCCTCCAGTTCCAGAGGCTATTTTTTTTCATCTCCACTTAGCTTTTAGTGCTCTTCTGTGCCCCACTCAAGGGGAATCCACCTCTTTCCAGACACAGCCTTATTTTAGCAACACAAGCAGGTCCTTGGAGAGCACTGTCAGACCTCATACTCTGCACCGTCTGCCCCTCCGCATGCGCGACTGTGCGAGTGTGTGTGTGTGTGTGTGTTTCTGCGCTCGCATGTATGTGCACATTTTATGTTTCAAGACTGACGGGACGTGCAATGTCATCAAGAAAACATCCCCACAAGATGTTTTCTTTCTTTCTTTCTTTCTTTCTTTCTTTCTTTCTTTCTGCTTTGGAGTGGTCACAGCTACAGGTGAATTATTACAGAGATAGAGAATTGTCGTTCTACCTCAGATCTCCCACCGCCTCTTACATGAAAGAGGTGAAGAAGAGCAAGAGAAGTCTCTGAAGGAAGGCAAGCATGAAATACCAAACAATTTCGGTCTCCTCTGAAATTCAGGAGCCATCAAGGAATTAGCGTTTTTTTTTTTTTTTTGTAGCTTGCATCTCTCTTTCTCTCTCTGTTTGTGTGTGTGTGTGTGTGTGTGTGTGTGTGTGTGGTTGTATGGACTCCTATTTCCATTTAAATATTCTCTCATTTTTCTCACTCCTCCCTCCTCTGGCAAAAAACTAATCAGCCATCCTCCCTCCATCCATCCTCCCTCTCTCCCTCGCTCCATTTTGACTCCTCAGATCAGCAGGTAAAGCAGCGTTTGGCTAGCTGTGCAGTGGTGCAACGAAAATGAGCAGGAAAGACAGAAAGTCTTAAGAAGCGTCACTGCGGGCCAAATGCCTTATTATGTCAGATTTACAAATTCCCCACTCCCGTGTCGGAGGAAAAAGTGACCTACATAACTACAGACCAGAAAAAAAAAACACCAATGGCCCAATTCTCCTCTCCTCCACTCCACTCCCTCATTCTCTCTATCTCCGCCGCTCCTTCTCTAGCTGCTCTCTTTCTCTCTCATTTCGTCACCCCTAGTTTATCTCTATCCTTTCCCCGACAGAGGCTTGGTGAGTTATCACCCCTCATTCAGATGACGGGAGTGGCGTGTATGATGGCCTGTTTTGTTTTGGTTTTTTTCTTTCTTTTCTTTTTTCTTTTAAGTGTGTATTCGTCCGTCTGTGTGCGCATCCTGCGTGTGTGTGTTTGTTCTATCATCTGTGTTACTAAAATGGTATGGTCGGCAGAGGGGGGCGCCTAGGTGATCCAACCAACCTGCTACTAGGTAAACACCATCTGTTCACACAAAATCTCCCCCGTCCGACACCACGACTAGAATAGAGTGATCCAATCGCACCTCTTCTCACACACTTTAACCATGCCAGGTTCACACCAAGGTGTGCGTGTGTGTGTGTGTGCGTGTGTGTGTGTGTGTGTGGCAGTGACAGTGACAGTAATAGATAATGACAGAGTTGTTGGCTCGTAATTCACATTTTCAGGTGTTGCTCTTTTAGATTTTACAGTATGAAACACACAAAAGAAACATATTTTTCTCCTCCTGACTCTCCCAGCGTGTCATCCCTTGTTCCTCTCCATCTTGTCTCTCTCTCTCTTTCTCTGTATCTGCGCTGTCCGTCTGTTTCCTCTCACTCTTTCTCCTGCTCTCCATCTCTCCTTTAGCCTGCGGTAGAATCGAGCAAAATCAATCAATTCAGGTTTCTTGGGCAGACCAGTGGTGTGGCAAGAAATTGACCTTTCATTTCAGCGCGTGTGTATGTGAGAGACAGAGAGAGAGAGAGAGAGGGAGGGAAGCAGTTAGAGCTAAGTTGCTATCTGCCTCAGAGCTGATGGTGCCATCCTGTGTGTGGCGGCGCCCCCAGCTAGCCACTAAGGATCATACACACACACACACACACACACACACACACACAAACACACACAGCTTTCCACCCTCAGCTATAGCAGATATGACAAGTACACGGACTGTGGACACAGCATTAGTGAGGCTCTGTGTCTTTTTATAGCTTTTATGCTAAGCAGCATGCCATTGCAGGCTTTCCACTTTTGCCCGACTGGGTATTGAGTGTATTGAGTGAGTGAGTTAGCTTGGGTTAAGTGGCTGTGCTTAAGGGCACAACAGCACTGCTGCGATCACTGGCTGCACTCGTACAGCTTAGGAACGTACCCTGCGAAACAAGATAAAGGGCTCATGACAACAAACACACACACACACACACACACACACACACACACACACACACACCGGGCTGAGGAGTGGACGGATGGTGTGTGGAGAGCAGATATTTGATTTTCTGTCATCCCTTTGTTTTTGCTAGATTGTCAATTTGTATTTCTCTCATTTCCTTTTTTCTCCCACACTCTCATGTATAGATTTCAAATCCCTTTCTCTTTCTTACACACACACACATACACACATATATTCACACATAACGCCAGATGTGGGCTGACACTCCCCATCTATCCAGAAGGTAGGGCTTTAATAGAGATTTATAATGATTATCAGGGGACCGGGAAGAATGTATCGTTGCTGCTTAAAAATCTACTGATAGAGGGCACGAATGGACGGAGTGAGAGGAGAAAGTGAATGAACTTCATTGAAAGACACTTTGGGGAGGTATCGACAGAGTGCTATAAAAATGCAAGGATCCTTGCTGTGCGTGTGTGCGTGCGTGTGCGCTCCAGGCTAGGTCACGTAAACAAAGCAAAAAATCTGAGGGGCCAAAGCTGCTGGGGCTGTAACCTGAGGGCACTGTATTGAAAAGAAATCCTGTGCATGTGTGCGCGCTCTTTTATGTGTGTCTATCAGCGTGTGTGGATGCTTCACTAAGACTACCCACTACTTACTTGCTCCATGTAGCTTCCATAATATCATGATAATGCACTGTGATTCCTCCACTCCTGGACCCGGCTGCACTCTCCAGAGATTTTGCCGTGTAGAATTTCTTGGCCGACTCGAGCTCCTCCACTCCTCCGCTCCTCCGCCGTTGTCTGTCTGTCCTCGCCCCGCTGTTCTGCACTAAAACAGCTCATAATTATTGTCTTAGCATCCTTCATGTATAATTTATCAGCCGTTTAAAAGCGGAGATGCATGCAATTAAATCTAGAGGGAGCTTCTGTCTTTCCAAATCTCCCCTTCCTTTCTCCCTTTCACAATTTCTCTCCCCTCTCCCTCTCGCTCACATACGCAGGAGCTTTCAGTCGCGTCCTTTTACTCTGTGTTATTCCTCTATGCTGCGCCGTTGTGCATCCTGCTTCTTCCTGTCTCTTTCACTCAGTTTTTGAGTTCATTCTGCCTTCCCTCTCCTGCTCCCTCTCCTCAATATCTAAATATGTGTTGAAAATTGGATAAATCATGCAGAGGTGTTCTTGTCCTCTCTCTCCCTCTCTCTCTCTGTATCCATTTTCTTTTCATCCTTCACTCTTTTTCTCCTTTATTCCCTCCCTCCCAGAGAGAAAAGAAAGGAAAGGAGAGGCGCAGAGTAATTGGATTCCCCCTAATAGCGAGGGTAATGTTGACAGTACATAAATCCTGCCACTGAAATAGCGCCTCGTTTATCTTCTGATTTTGCCTCATTGTTTTTCGGCGCCTGTTTCCCACCCTCATCTTCCTCCCCCTCCTAACTCCTGTATGTGCATTCCCCTCCTCCCTTCCTCCCTCACCCCTCCCACCCTTCGTCTCCCCCAGGGTCTCATCAGGTAGCCTTGATTGTTTAGATGGGCCCCGTATGGGACAATGTGTCTCTGCATAAATTGGTCGACACGGTTTGGTTGCAGCCGAGCAGATATTGGAAGGAACGAGGCGGGGAGGAACATAAACTCAAGACGCAGATAAAAGGGAACACGCACGTTGCATCGGATACGTGGTGCAACATTAGGTTTACAGGAAACAATAAAGGATACACTTGACTCCGTTTATGCAACAAAAAAAAAAGGAAAAGAAAAGAAAATCTGTTCCGTCTCTCACTCAACATATTTTGCCTCCATGGCTTCATCTGGTTCGGAGAATGGTGATACATCACGAGGAGCTTAAATCACATTCAGTCTCAAATCTCTAGGTTCCTGTAATCATGCCGCTGAAACAGGCACTCACTTAATAGCGCGTACAAATCAGCTCCAGAACATTTATGTTCATTTAAAAGGCCACTCGAGTGATTCAGTATTGCACTTCGACAGATTTAAAAAACGAATGATCAGAGTCTGTGCAACAGAGGCTGAGAGCGAGATCCTAATTTTTAGTCTCTAGTATGGGTCAAGCCCTAAAGATACTCGATCCTACGTGTCCCATAATGCAACTTGATAGCATCTCTTCATTAGCCCCCTTCCTGCCCAGGACATGCCCGCATTTGTCAAACTCAATGCCCCCCAGTTTGTAACCCAGGCCTCCTTGTGTGTAAATTTGTTGTTACCAAGCTAAGATAACACTGATGACATCACTACGACATCCTCAGTTTTTTAGAAAAGCTCCTTCAGCTTCACATATGTTACTTTATATGCTCCTTCTACGGAGGAAAATGTGGTACTTTCTACTCCACTGCATTCATGTGACAGCTGTACTATACACATTTCTATGTTTTTATATACAGGATGAAGTAATTAAAACATGATTTAAAAAAAAAAAAAAAAAAAAGCAGAGATAAAAGCATCTAAATATGGATTTCCTGTAGGTTAAAAAAAAGAGGTGTGAGAGTGGGTGGGGAAAGAACAGAGGAAGAAAAGGAAGAGGTATGACGATGATTGAGATAAAGAAAGTAAAGTTTGTGTGTCACTCCTCCTCACCTCCTCTCTCCTCTAAATATCAAACGACCTCATCAATAATTGACTGGGAGTCTGGCAGTTGATCAGCTATGAACGGCCTTTATAGTAGCATTAGGAGCCCGTCACACACACACACACACGCCTTCAAACATCCTCCCTTTGATGCTCTTTCATGATCCATCTCATTGAACGCAGGAGTCCAGGTCAGGTCAGCTAATCAATCCCCTGTGTGGCATTTGAATTGTTTGGTGTGTCTATAGGCTTCCTGTGTACTTAGTCCTCTGATCTCCTCTCCTGCAAACATAGAAACACTGACAAGGTGGGCCATGAGAGAGGGAGCTCGTTCCAGAAGAACGTCCGCTAACCAGCGCCATAGGTTGAATAGTCCGCATTCCGGCTGGTTGCTATCGCTGTTATCGACAATACTGAGAGTCGAGCAGCAGCATCAAGGTCAAGTCATGCTCTTTCATCCTCCTTGCCTCGCTTGCAGGGACCCATTCACACCTTTAATATATGATAGCCTGCAGGAACAGAGATGGAGAGGATGATATAAGCTGTGTATAAGTGTGTGTTTGTGCCACGGTGTAACGCGCAACTAGCTGCACCGACATCAAAACCCTTTCGAAATCTACTGTAAGTGCGTATGTAGGCCAGAAATGTTGTAATATTTGTTGTTTCCCTGGGTGGTCTGCAGCTGCTCTTAACACACCACACAGTCATTTAATTGGATTGTCAATCTGGGGAAGCGCACTTCCTCTTCTGTTTAACACTCTCACATAATAACACGCTGCAGCCCTCAGGCGCCGTTACCTTAACCACACATCATAATAATATAATAATCAGATTTTATCTGTCGCCGAGCCAAGGCTTGGGTTAGATGCTAAAGATGTGTTGGCAAGTGGATAAATCCGTGCGAAAGTAAATGGAGATAAAATAAAATAAATACACAGAGGAGAAGAAGAAAGGGAAGGAAGCCATTTTGTGTTGCGGTGTTGTTTTCCCAATGCCACCTCCAACACCCCACACACACACACACACACACACGCACGCACGCGCGCTGAGCTCTGACATCTTTCTACAGCCAATCAATAGGTCACATTTCTTATTACACCCTGCCACTCACACCAGTTCCTGCTCATACACACGCAACACAAACATAGACACGCACACTCCTACATTAGCTACTAAAACAGCCTCTTTTTTTTTTCCTTTTTTAGCTCTTTTTTTGTGGGTGAGTCACCAGCCTTCTTTCCCTTCCTCCGTGCATCCTTTGATCGCTGCAGTCTCATCCCCTCCTCACCTCTGCTCCGTCAACACACTGGCAGCACACATCACAGCCACATGTTTTTTTTTTTTTGTTTTTTTTGTCCCTCATCCTCCTCTTTCATGCCAGCTTTATTCACCCTTTTCAAATCCTCTCGTCCAGCGTGCCCTGCTTCCACCCTGCTCCTCCTTCACTTCTCCTCTTCCTCCTCTTTCTTTGCTCCTCTCCTCCCATTTTCCACTTTGCTGCTCTTCTCTTCGTCACTCAGTCAGCCTGCGGTCTGACAGAGATGCGGGGTTCCGATGAAGGCTGCCAGACTGTCAGCACATATCTATTCACCAACACACACACACACACACACACACACACACACACACACATACACACACATGCGCATACTTAGCATGCAGCAAAGAGCAGGAAAAACAGAAGAAGAAGAAAAAAACCCAGCAAGAGCAAAAACAAAGCATTGAATGCGTCCATATTACTGAGTTCCATTTGAATTTCCATGCATTTATTTCCTCTAAATATGTCTTCCAGGCCTGTTGTCAAAAAAGGGAAACTGTTTGTTGATTCACAGACTCGATTCTCTTGACATTATAATTGGGAAGGTGTGTGGGGAGATAAACAAACTTTAAAGCCATTGTTTGTGTTTCCAAGCTCCAGCGTTGAGATAGGTCTGGCTATGCGAGACTAGTGATATTGTAGATGTTATCTCTGCGATATCATAGTGGTGGACTGTTTTTCCGAAGGCCGCTGCATAACCATTATTGCCAGTCGCCCCTGTAAACAAACTCAAAGGCTGTAAGGACGCGCTCCATAAGAGCTATGACAGTGTGTTTTCACTTTTCACATTGTTTTGGATAAAATCAAAAATCTCATCTCTCAATTATTGTGCTCGACTGTGACCATTGCCACCTTCTGCTGTGTCTGACCAGTGAGAGAGTTTGGTTCACGTTTGTCAAGCCGTCGTTTTGAAAGAGGACCTAGCTGCTGGATAAGGCAACCTTGATAGTGAATTTTGCCTTCATGCATTATGGTATCAAATGAGGTATAATTTCTCTTTACTGAAATGAGTTTGATGCAGTCTCCTCTCTTGTAGCGCAGAGTCAACAGACGCAGCAGGCCTTTGGTTTGGCTTGCTGATGTCCTGTGGGAGTTGGTCTATGAGCAAAGATGAAAATATGTGCAGTTTGATTCCGGGGGAAGATGTCCTCCACCCTGCCACTTTTCCTCCAGCACTCCATCTCTTCCAGCGCTCTGTTTTCATCCCCTGTTCCCTTGTTAGCCAGTGTTGTCCGTCTCCAGGGTTTTGAGAGGAACGGGCGGAAGATCGGTACGGGGATCTTCGATGTGTGTGTGTGTGTGTGTGTGTGTGTGTGTGCCTGTGCCTGCGTGTTTGTGTGTGCCTGCGTGTTTGTGTGTGGGAATATGCACTGTGTTGGAAGTGAGATAATGTGATGGAAAAGCTAAGTAAGGGACGTGCAGTAGTTGCATCTGGTAGATCCACCAGCAGGGACAAGGGTGCAAAGCCAAATTTGCTTCCGCGGGCTTCCAAGTGCAGCTCAAACTACAGTAGATTTCCTTCTTGGAGTGTTAGAATTTGGAGATTTATAGAAACGGGATGAGGGAAAAGAAGAACAGAAAGTGCTGGCCCTATAGGAGTCAATCTGTTCCCCCCTCTATTGTTGGTTAAGAAAAAGAAATCCCATCACGAAAAGAGGGCTCGGCTTTAGACTCAGCCCTGTTCTCTCATGCTACCATTTTCTGTTAGGGATGTAACAGTTAATCCACTTCCACAAGTGCCATCAAGCCCCTTCTGCTGCTTCCACTAAAACTCTTCCACACATGCATGCACACTTTTGCCCCCCCCCCCCTTTTTTTTTTTTTATGGAAACCCAACAGTTAAACCTCCTGCCGCTCCCTTTGTTTTTCACTTGAGTTTCTGAGTGCAACTGGCAGGAAAGAGAAGTCGTCATCGCACATGTCAAACAGAGAAACATGAAAATGTATCCTAATTTTCTCTGCAACGCTGCAGATAAATGCATTCACAAACTCTACATTTTCAGCCCAAAGAAACTTTGAGAAAAAGCATTTGTTAAATGGATCATCAGTAAATGAGGCGCTGCCTGTTAAATGAAGAATCGAATAATGTGCAGTTAACGATAAACAGAACGTCATCATCAGCCTGGTCTAATGATAGTCTAATTGAATTTTTTCATGGCAAAGAATTAGAACGATCATTTTGACAGTGGGAGCCACAGGCTACGATGCCGCTCTGGCGATAAAAATAGCGAACCATTTGGATCTGTCATTTCCTGGGTGTCTTTTGAAAGCCTTAATATTTAGTATTTGTTGTTTTAAGAGCCACTGTAATCCGCACTACTGCATCAGACCTACAGTGTGGAGTTTTCTATTTTCCACTCCAGTAAAGAACTGTTGTAAAGAATTGTTATACTCTCTAACAAATTTCAACCCAGACACAGATTCAATTTTTCACTGCGGAGAATGTATATGAAGCCCTTTGATGAAGTGCGTATTTCCCGTTCTCTTAGCGTTATCGTTGCTATGGTGCGCTCCAGAGCCCGCCACCAAGGGTGCCTCCAGATGTGACCCAATCGAGGCTGCCTCCGTCTCGGGGCGAGACGTGCCAGATGGGGGTTGTGGAGCAGTTAGATAAATGGAAGCCGGCGGCCTCCAGGCAAAGAGGAGCCCTGTGACATTGAGGGGCACAAGTGACCGCAGAGCTGACAAGATGAGAAGTGATATGCCCTCACCATTCCTGTCGGTCACGCCACCTCATTAGAGACAGAGTAAAGGGGAGAGCGAGTATTCAGGGGAAGACAGCGAGAGAGGGAGTGGTATTTACGTTAGCGAGAACCCCCGATTTTTTTTTTTAGGAGGATTACATCCATAGGAAGGCTCCACAGCTGTCAAGGAACCGAGTGCAAAGATTGTTAAATGAGAATGCCATGTGTTTGGCACACTAGCATAGAAATGACATGATGCTGCAGAGGCAACAAACACGGATTTGGTGCACAGGCTGGAAGTAGAGGAGGGTGGAGGGTGCGGTGGTGTAGAGGGAGAGATAACGTGAAGGCATGAAATATTAACCCCTGGCTAAACACCCAAGCTTAGCCGTCTGTGAAATCCCACTGTGGACAATGCTAATACATGCATTCGCAAGGGAGTTGATAGCGCCTTGTTGCACCGCCAGATGGGAAGTGTGCATTAAGAAGCTCTCTTATGTATTCATACACCCATAATAGGATCTATAAGACGAAAATCCCAAAAGTCATTTCAGTAACGCAGACGGAACAATACTGCAGAATTCAGAAACACGTGCACGCAGGCACACATACACTCCCTATCCCTCACACACACACACACACATACACACACGCACGCACAGACACACAACATCCTTTGCCTCTGAAGCTAAATAGTTGATTGATGGTCTAAGCTGTGAAGAAATGCTCTCCTTTATGTCTCTAAAGGTTTGTAATTGCTGCAGTGAAAGGATGCTCACTCGCCTGGAATATTGATCCTAATGGGATTACTATCCTCCACCAGAGAGAGGGTGATGGAGAGAAAGAGATGGAGGGAGGATGAAAGAGAGATGAGGAGGGGTCTGGACAGGGAGGTGAGCAGATAGACAGAGGGAGAAATATAGTTTGTCCTTGCCGTTTTGCATTGATCTTTTTTTTTTTTCTCCACCGCAATCATTCAGTAACGACTTCCGTACGGGAACGATAAAGCAAATCGCTGTGGAAACCAGAGCTGCAGAAAATACAGGGAGTAGAAAAGAAGGAGGGGGACGAGTTAGGCTTGTTCTCAAGGGAGAGATCATGGAGGGGCGATGCAGCCCCCACCCACACACACACCCACCCCTTACCCCTCCCTCCTGGTCCTACGGGACAGTTGTTGTTGTGGATGTTGCTGCAGCGGTCTGGGTGCTGCTTATGTCCCGGCAGCTGCAAACAAAAGTGGGTTCAAGCAGAATGCAGAAGAGAAAAGGGTGAAAGATGTTTTCAAAGAAACGAGTGGGACTTACATAACTGTAGAGCTGGAGGTGTAACAGAAACTGAAATAGAGAACAACCATATGCTCTCGATGACCATATTGTAATTTCGAGAAAAAGTACAGCTCACTGCTTCTCCTTATTATATCCATCACTGTTCTGATTTCACCCCGCCCTCTCCATCTTTCAGAATTAATCAGCGTGGAGGGCCGTCAGCCTGTCCGTCATTCTGTCCGTCCATCCGCCTGCCTGTTTGACTGCGGTAACCCCAGATGGGAGGCATGGCCACCAGTGTGTGGCCAGACTGTCCTCTGCAGCTAATTGAAACGTTAGGATGAGGCCGAGTCACGGAATCTGCATATGTGTGTCCCTCAGCTGATAGCCCTTCTGTGTGTGTGTGTGTGTGTGTGTGTGTGTGTGTTGTGTGTGTGTGTGTGAGTATAGGGGTGTGTGTGTCAGTCTGTTTCAGCCCCTGACCATACTGTTGGTCATCTGTCCGTGTTGTGACTAACTCCAGGCTCATTCCATGCGGCTGTGCTCAAGCACTTAGTGGTGCTCACACAAACGTCACCTTTCTGAACAATTATCAGAAAACCATTATGTCCGTTCTGTGATGTTCCTCTGCGGGAGTGTGTCTTTTCATAGAGGAATGTGTGTACGTGTGACTCATTGTTTGGCTGGCTTTTGAAAGTTTGTTTCTCCCCAGCGGGGGGTCTCAGGGAGAAATGACTTTGCTTAGAGTTCGAAGGGAAGAAAGAGGTAAAGATTATCCGGACGAAGACTTGGTGGGTGGCTAGAGGGCTGAGGTACAACAACAAGCTCAGCAACAAACTGTAGCCAAGACAATAATAATCAACTGCAAACTGACTAAAAGAACAGAGAATATTACTTATCCCGAGTGGAAACTGTCTCACTACTCACACACACACACACACTCACACAGACTCTCTCTACATGCCTGTGGGGTGATTGTAAAAATGGTTTTTCAATACCTTCAAAGGCTTGTAATGCAGCCAGCAATTTAATTTTGACAGACACACTTCTAAAGGTGCAGGTTTTTTTTGGGGGGGGGGGTTTTCCTGTAACAAAAAAAGCAAACTCACTGTGTGTGTGTCAGTCTGCGTGTGTGCGCTTGTGGACTCAGTAGTGATCAGACTCCCACAGTGCCGTCTCAGCCTTTAAGAACTACAGGAGACTTGTAGAGGACAAAAAACAGCATGAAAGGAGAGAGACAAAAGGAGGAAGGAGAGGAAGGGCAGTGTCGGGTTCACTTTCCAACCGTGTGTTTGCATTACTTTGTGAAACTACACTTTTTTTGACAAGCAGGTCTTTGCAGGATGATTATCAGAGCACTGACACAAATCCTGCTGATTTAAGATTGCTATTCAATATGATGAGCAAACAGGTTTTGAATTTGAATTACTGCTAGGTTAAGGAACCAAGTTTTAAATAGACACATAGCGTTGTTTACACAAATCGGCATCAATCAAATTTAGCCGTCAGATGGAGGGTTTATTAACAGAGTGTCACCGCGCACTCCTGTTTAGAGGACATTTAAATCACTGCTGACATGGGCAGATGTCCTCTTAGTCCACACAAACACACACAGATGTTGATAATGTATGCACAGACATACATGCGCGGCAAAAAAAAAAAAAAAAAACTACGAGTCATCCTTGTGGTGCGGCAGAGTGTGCAGATGGTTTCACATACATTCAAAGGCAAAGACATGTGCACACGCCATTAGAGGAATCACCACTAGTGTTCCTGCAGGTGGTTGACCCCCACGGCGGCCCGTATGTCAGACTGATGGCCTGACACTGATTGTTTACGACATGGGCAGGCCACGAGGAGCCTCAGGGGCCTCTGAGGGGCCACAGAGTCTCATTTTGGCATGACATCACCGACTGTGACCTCAGAGGCGGGCGACGCTAACGGCGGGAAGTGTCTCGTTTGATTGAGCAGAGCAAGAGTTTAGAAAGGCTGCGATTATGATTTGCCACTGTGAGCCGTTTATTGTGTCCGCGCTGTTGTGGAAATCAACAGCTTATATTGAACAAATACACATGATCCATATTTGAAAGCAAACCACCGCCTTTAGATAAAGTAGCCTGTGGTTTGCTGGGCTTCACCCTCACATTGCATCATAAGCATATTGCATTGTTCTCTTGACTGCTAGATTGTTTTGTTTTGACTTCAAACTAACATAACTTAAACTTAATGCAGTCCTAAATACTGTACGTCAGCAGCGCCACACTGACAGAACTGGCTGAAGGCTCCTAATTAAAGCTGCACTACAAAATATGTGGTAAGAACAACGCGTGAAATGACTGTACGTAAGGTTGAAGAGAGAGCGCATAGTGATGAACCCACAGAGAATCATCTCCCAGCTCCGATGTCTCCCTCAGCTCTGTGGGGAGTTTTCACGTTTGACTTTTAGCTCATTGTCTTTGATTCACCACCCACAACTTTAAAGCTGTAGTGCAGTCTCACCACGTTTTCCTGCTCAACCATCCTCAAAAGCTCTGCTACCTGCTCAGCACCAAAAGGCTGACTGGTTAGCAAGCAGCTGGAGAACGTAAAGGAGCATTTAGCAGCTAAAGAGCCAGATATTTCCCTCTGGAATTGGTGAAATCCATAACTGAGCAAAAAGGATGTGTGATGTGCAGCTTTTCATTTAGAGTCATGCAAAAAAAAAAAAAAATGCTGATTACTGCTGCTTTAAAGCTGATGATCATGACTGGAAACATGTTTGGAAGTTTTAAAGTGGCAATGATTATTCAAAACGCTGTCACCATTAGTTCCAACACTTGAAATAACTTATGTTCACAGTTTCCCTAAAAAGCAACCTCTTCTAGTGATACAAAGTGAGAGTATTTTCTCTCTGTGGTAGCGCGATGTTGTCATAGTGCCTCATTTTGACAACGAAGACGAAGACTCACATCTCACATCTCACATACTTCCTGCAGTCAGTGTTGGCTTCTTTTAACCATGGCCACAACTTTTCCCTAGTAGTTTTATTTTACCTAAACTTAACTAAACCTCAACTATGGAGGCAGGAGACAAGAAAAGATTGATATGATTTATTTTTGTATTGTCAAATAATTTTGTTGTTTAGGTACGAGCACCTGTTCTCCAGTCCTGACATGAGCAGCCGCATCATCACCCTCTCGTATGAAGAGTTCATAGTTTTCCTCAAAGTGACCCTTCCTGGATGGCTGTGAATAGAGGAGGGGGATCCAAAGACGTACATTATCTGTGATTGATGATATCTGGAGAACAGGATAGATTCCTTTCCAGATTTATGGTGTCTGAGGAAGAGCCACATTTCTAACTTGGTGATTATGGCCGGAGGGCTCAGCAGGTCGCTCATACGTGTGTTTATGCGTGTGCGCATGTGCATATTTTTCAGGACACAGAACCCTGAGACGGATGTGCCTTGTGTGTAATAATGACGCGGTATAATGGGATGCCTAACTTTCCCTCTTTGAATGATATTTTACATTAAAAATGTAAATTAAAAAGTCCCCCCTCACCACACCCCAGACCCCCTCCTCTCCTCATCACCATGTCCAAAACAATTTTCTGCATGGCTCCCTTGCAGGAGTGGAATAGAGTTTGTGTGTGTGTGTGTGTGTGTGTGTGTGTGTGTGTGTGTATGCGTGTGTTTGTGTGTGTGTGCCTGCGTGCGTGTGTCCATCCTCGTCTGGACCCTAACTGATTGTGATTGCATTTCCATCGGATTTTCTCCCAGCAAGAAGGAGAGCAGGGCCCAGACGGAGAAATGGGATCAGAGGGGGAAAACTCATCTCCCCTTCCCAGACACAGTCCCTTCCAGAGTGTGTGTGGTCACGCCCACACACACACACACTGTGAATGGTGTCCTCTATTACATGGAGTATTAGCATCACTAATGAGGTGTGAGAGGGACAGAGATGGAGCAAGTGGAAGACGAAAAGAAGGTGGATCACAGAAACACAGCGATAAAGGAAGAGGAGTAACTATCAGTGTCATCGTGGGGGAATTGGTGACAAAGGTAGAGTCGTAGAGAAAAAGCTATGAGCAGAAACTTATTGGAAGAGAAAAGAGTGAGTTGATGGAGAAGGAAGGATTGAGGGAGAGAGAATGATGGAGTGCAAGTGAAAGGTGCAGCCAGAAGTGAGAAGTGGCATTTTTCCATCTCAAACCATCTGCTCTGTGGTCAGGTGTTAAATGTGTGAGCGTGTATGTCTTTGTGTACGTGTGTTTGTGTGTGTGTGTGTGTGTGTGTGTGTGTGTGTGTGTGTGTGTGTGTGTGTGTGCACTGTGTGTGCTGTCTATTCACATACGTGTTTTATCACACACATGTATGCGAGATGCTTCTTATCGTGTCTGGTAATGCCAGGAGGATTTCACGATTCACTGAGGGGGATGAGAGGATATCCTGACTCACTAAGAATGGCGTGTTGTGTGTCTGTGTATCTGTGTGTGTGTGTGTGTGTGTGTGTGTGTGTGTGTGTGTGTGTGTACTGGCATTTCAGAAGAGCTGTGCCCACTGGACACCCGTTTTGATAATTCAACATTGACAAACTTATTGGTCTAAGTTCCGCCTACACTATAATTTCCCATACAATCTGTTACGCACAAGTAATGAAACATCCTACAGCCTGTGTGTGTTTGTGTGTGGGAGAGTTTGTGTGTGTGTGTGTGTGTGTGTGTCTGTTTTTTTCACCCCAGATAGCATCTTCACTCTAGATAAACCTATTGTTCTTGCCTTTAACCACCATTATACTGTTGTAAGGGAAAACTGTTTCACAGCATCAGTACAAAACCCAGAGAGTCGCCTTATCCATCTTCTCACTCTATCTAATCCTCTCCCTCCATCCATTCACTTTTTTTTATTTCAACTTTTATTCATCTGTTTTCCCCTCTCCACCTGGTGCTCCGCTAACTTCTTTTTGTTCTCCCTGAACCTCATTTGTTCAATCACTCTCTTCTCTTTATCAGCCCCCCCCCCCCCTCTTCCTCTTCCTGCCCTCTTCTATTTTTTGTCTGTCATAGCAGGATACAGCGCAGTCATTTGCTGCTATAGTCTATTGCTAGAAGCCCTCTCGCTGAGATAGATGCCTGCCTATGAAAGACATTTGTTTCCTTTACTGTCACTGTGCAATAATCAGCCACTCTAACGTAATCAACATATTGCCCTTGCGGTAAATACAGCTGAGCAAGTGGGTCCGTGCGCATTTGTGTGGGCATGTGAGCTTGTGTGTGTGTGTATAGATGGGAAGGGAGTGAGGGTAATTTTTTTTGTGTGTGCATGTGTACCTGCAGTTGTGTGGATGTGCATTTTTTATTTGGCAGCGCATGCAAATGCGGTTTCTCGTGCATGTGTGTGCCATGTGACAGAGAGAGATGATTCTTGGTGAAAAAGCAGTTTGTTAGCGAATTAGAGTTAATTAGCCAACTTTCAGTTCCCAATGCTGTAATTGGGCCCATTTCTCTCTGTTTCCTCCAGCTGGCGTCTCTCATCCACTGCGGAGAAAGGAGGGGAGAGAGAGAGAGAGGAGGGCTGAGTCGAAGGGGAGGGGAGGGAGATGGGGGGGCATGGGGTGCATTACATGTCTGTGGGGGTCTGCGGAGTGCTAGCGAACCTACCCCCTGGGGGTAAGAACCACTTGCGCTGGGGATCGAGACAGTGAGAAGTATTAACTGAGAGATAATGATGAAAGGAGGGCTGATGGGAATGAAAATGCAAAAGATAGTGCAAGATGAGGGCGGGGAAGAAGTGGGGAGGGGGTAAAGTGACAGAAATTTTGACAGATGAGAGGGGAGGCGGTGAACTCATAAGCCATTACAAATTGAGGGAGCAGGGTACCCGGTGGAGCAGCGGTTAAAGGGGGGGGGGGGGGCACAGAGCACACAGCGGCTGTGTTGAAGTCCATCTAGTCTAGAACTTTCTCACTCGATTCTTCACACTCTTTCCAGTCCTTGCTTTCCTGCTCTCTGCACCGGCCTAATAAAGCCAGAAATGCCATGAAGATAACATTTAAAGAAAACAACACTGCAGGGTCTGGTTAAGAGATAATGCAACTTATAAAAAAAAAAAAAAAAAGCGAGGCAGAGGGCTGGCAGAATGGGAGAGAAAGGCAAGGGAGTACTGAAGCGAAGAAGGAGTGATGAAAGAGGGGAACAGGCCCTCTCTTGGTGCTGCAGCGTGATGATCAGTAGAGTCTAATGAAGGTGCAGATGTCCCAGAGGAGTCCTGCGCACTCTTGACGACCACTGGGAATGGCAATTAATGCACAGTGTACTGAAGCAAGATGCATACACACACTTACACACTATGGCAGGCGCACACATTTAGACACACAATTTACATAAAATGTACCACGGCCCCACTTGCCATAGTCTAAATTCAAACACTGCATAAACACTAAATGGTGCATTCAGCCATACTACACTTATCATCAGATTATGTAATATAAATGGCTACCAGAGAGCAGTATTATGCCCCATTATTCCATACCAGCACCAGACTGAACAGCCCACTCAAGTGATTGCTCCTATTGTGCATGTAACCACCCAGAACTCTCAACAACATGGCCCTCATTCTTACTTTAGATTCACTGCGAGGAGCGCTGTTCCCTCTGCTGTGTTGCCCTATATTTTGCCCAATGTGTGTATCAGAGCATCTGAATCTCCCTCACACTGGCCCCTGTGCTCGCTATCACATTGATATATATATATTTTTTTTTATTATTATTATTCCACTTGGTGTATAGACATGAGCTGAGACATGAGAAAAGAGTTGGAGTGGGACACGAGGCTCAGGTGGATGGGTCCCTGCACTGCAGAGTAGCAGTGTTGCGTGTGTATACTGTTGAACAACTACTTTTAGAGCAGGTCACTGAGGGACCGCGCAGTTATGTAAAGATGAAAGGATAAACTGCTGAGACAGGAGAGTGCAGAGAAATGGACAGAGTAAGAGATAAAGAAGAGTGCGAGTGAATGAGTTTGTGAGTGTGTGTGTGTGTGTGTGTGTGTGTGTGTGTGCTGAGCAAACGTTACAAGCCAAATACGGCTGGTCCGCCCTCTTCTGAGATAAAAGCGTCTGCCTCTATACCACTGAGACTGCGGTCTAATGGCACTACAAGACTGAAGCTGGCACACGTGGCTGGAGGAAGGGCTGGGGAGGGTGGTGTTACAGAAACGATGGGTGGATGACGTCATTATCATCTGTGGCATTTACACTGCAGGAGGTGGAGAGTGGGCTGCTGTGATCTGCCTCAACCTCTTGTAGTCAAAGTAGTGACTAGAAAATTCCTCCTTTTTTCCCCCCGTTTCTCCTCTTCTTTATCCATTGAAATTACCTTTACCTTTACATATGTCAATTGAAATTGTTCTTTCCTTCTGCTCATCTTTCATTTTGCTCTGTGCTGTAGCTACTTGCTGCCCATTGAAATTTTTTTTTTTTTCACCTGTCTGAGGCTGCATAAAAGACAAGATGAAAATGTTTTCTTCTACAGCGCCTGCACCTTTCATCCTTCATTTTTAACAAACAGGAACGATAAGACATTAAAAGTTACAAGCCAAGGTATTGAGTATTCAGCACTGGGTATTGTTGGTCAAGAGATCAGGCTTTCAGCCGTATAATTCCTTAGGTGTGAAAGGACATTGACTCCAGTTATTTACTTTTACCAAGGACGTGCAGTTTATTACAAAGAATGGAATAAGCCATCTGTGAAACATTTCTTTAAAAACACACTCGCGCGCACACAAACATATGCACACACTGATATTTTAGCGTCAAGACAGCAGAGGTGCTATCAGTTGTAGTTAAGAAGGAGGGGTCTTAGTTACCTCTAGGTTAATGATCCTCATTAATATGCGCTAATATACCCCAGGTCATGCAGTAATTAAAAATCTCATTCAACGCTCTCAGCTTAAACTGACTGACTTGGCTTCGTCCTACAAAGATTAGCATTTAATATTTGTCTCCGAGGTCTGTAGTTCATAGCGAGGGGGTGAGACTAATAGCCGAACGTTAAGCATTTTGACTGGGCTGTCTGTCTCCTCCAGTGCCTAGTAAAGGGTTTTGCCTCTGCTTGGCTGGGCACAACTGTTTATGAGCTGAATGGGTTTACAGGTAGTGCCTTGGAGAGTTGCATCACGTTTGCAAGAGAGTGTTTGTGCAAAATGGGCACACAAACAAGTGCTCCTAAACACACACACTCAGGCGTACACCTAGACGCACAACTGCAAGTGAGGTCCATCAGCATGGGGACTTCCATATTCCTCTGAGTCAGCTGATGTCAGCTGATGCAAGCTGTGCTAATTGTAACTCAGTATGACGATTGCATCTTCTTGTAGAAAAAATAGATAGATAGATAGATAGATAGATAGATAGATAGATAGATAGATAGATAGATAGATAGATAGAAAGATGGATACTCTTATACATGTACTATATGGAGATGAAGGGTTTTAGTATTTTCTCTCACCACATGAACAGTGGGCCTCAGAGGCTTGTGACTCAGCCTATCCCCGTCACACACACACACACACACACACACACACACATCCACTTAGCAATCCATGACCAAAGTAGCAGCTACTTCAAAGGGACTAGATATGCATGGTAATCTCCAGTCCCCTCCCTCTCCTCTCGTCTCCTCTCTGCACACTCACAAACACAAAGGAGGGAGGCCGGGAGATAACAGGCCAGATTTATGTTACCTCCATGAAAACGAGGTGCAAATTTGTGCTACTCCCATCATTCTGTTTGAGCTCGCAATCTGCATGTAATTAACATCTGATTTACTAAGGCAGCGGCTAATTATGCAATCAAGGACTTAGGTCCGCCTCCTAAGCACATTCTGATACTGATGACGAGCATGGATGAAAATATAAAACTTTTTTTTAAAAAGAGTTAAATGAAAAGCTACACAAAGGAAGGTTGCTTAAAAAAAAATTCAAGCCAGCTTAATGTGGACGCCTCAACAAAAGAGAGCATTCACTAAAAATGACAACAAAGTAAAAAAAAAAAAAAAAGAAAGTATTTGTCCATACACAAACTAACAGGAGCTCCAGTTTGATTAACTTTGCTTTGCCACAGCTACTGTTGTTGAAAGGTGAAAATTATACCTGCAACAATGGCCCTCACAAATGTAAGTCATTGTGAGTCCTGGGGAATCAACAGCAGTTATTGCATCACCTGCATAAAAGGTATGGACACACAAGGCGTACCTCAGATGTCAGGAAAACTGCTTTGATAATTAACACACATGTCTCTAAGGCACAGAGTGCGTCTGAATCAAGGCACAAAAGGCTCAGCAAATGTGGCCCAGATTGTGGAGACTCCATCCTGTTCACCTTGAGAGAGAGAGAGAGAGAGAGAGTGAGAGAGAGAGTGAGAGCGCAATGCTCAACAGTAAGCTAGTTAGAGGGAATATAATGTGGCTTACGGTGTTTTTCAGCTCTCAGTCCTTTTTTTTTTCTGTTGTTGCTATAAATAGAGACTGCAGAAGATCAAAGAGAGGAGAGGTTTCTCTCTGCAACAGGCCACAGAACAGTCATTATCCACTGGCTCTAAATACATCACCCCTCTTTTGGCTGATCCCAATGTAGAGGATACCAGGGACTCTCCGTATGCGTGTGCGCATGTCTGTGTTTGCTAATCGTCAAAGGAGACTCTGCTGACTCAGCCTCACAAGCTCAGTCTCACACTCAACACCCAAGCACATAATGTAACATCACACACAAAGAAGAGACTTTACTCAAACCGAGTTTATTCATGAGATTACAATACAAAACGCAATCTCTGACTGCACAAGGTCGAAAACTGGCAAATCCGGATCCGGATCACTTACCATCTCCTCTTTCTCCCAGGGTTCTTCTTCCCTCAGTTCTTTCCTTTTTTCTCTGTCAAATCTTTTTTGTTTTCTTTGTTTTTTTTCTCTTTGTTTTTCAGCTGTTTCCTGTTCCTTTCGTGCTTTTTACGAAACTAGATTGTCATAGCAACCACAGCAATTGCAGGTTTGTTCGGTGGAGCCCTGCTATGTTGAGTAGCTATTTGTGCAGGCACCTGTGTGAATATGAAAGTGTGTGTATTTACAGTATGTTGTATGTTACATGTGTTATATTTCTGCATCCTGTGCACTCGTATGTGTTTTTCACGCTACCTCTTGCGGGTAATTTCCATATGCATTTGATTCCTGATGACTGTCGTTCTTTCAGATCTTGAGTGACTGTGGGTAGTGTAGTTTCTGCGTGAGCCTTGTATCCCAAAAATTTGATGAAATGAGGCCTATCTTAAAATGCAAATGCAGTTTGCGTTCTCTGCAAGTGGAAAGAAAAACATTTTCCATCCACCATAAAATGATTGTGTGCCGGGGTATATGATTAAAAACAGGCAGTAGCTGGAACTATCAGACATTATTTAGGAAATTTAGGTGTAAACATTTCATTTAAGCCTCAATGACTCATATTTAAGTGCTAATTACTGAAGATGTGTTGAATAGTGAATTAACTTTTAATTTTTGGCAAAGCTTCTTTCTTTCCAAATCCTTACCTTTATCTTTATCACAACAGTTTAGCACCCTCGTCTTAATCTTTTAGTAAACATTAATTACAGCTTTAATCAAAGCTGGTTTTTATCTTAAATTTAACTGTAACTCACCTTTTTTTTTTTTTTTTTTACATGACAAGCAGGTGAAATCTAATTTTGTGCTGAAAGATTTTATATGAAAGATATTCCCTCCCTAATTCATGTCCACAACAGTCCGTAGTTCCAAATTTGTTCATGTGACTAAACTCTCAGCAGCATGGAAGATTGGAGGAAAAGCTCTTTCCAAGCATTTCACCCTGCTGATTTTCACCCTGCAACATCTAAAAGCTTTCTGCAGTCAAGATAACATGCATACAGATATTGGTCTTCCAGATACAATATAAATCTGAGAAGGTCTGTGCAAAGCTTGCGAGCAGGTTCGTGTCGTTTTGTTAGTTTTTACTGCGTGTCGAGGCCAAGTGCCATCTCCATTCATGAAAGACCTTGTCCATATGTGACTCTCAACCCTTCTCTCAAGTGAGAGACTGTGGAAGCAGTCTTGCTTGTGCCATAAAATCTACTTCCAGCAATGTGAGACATTCAGATTTAATGTGGAAAAATTGTTTAGCTTGGCCCTTAAATATATTCTTTTTTTTTTTCTTTTTTTTTATCTTTTGGCATTGTACACTTGCTGTCACTGTATTTTATAATTCGAATAACAAATTTGGAAATAATTGGGTGGTATTTTTTTAAAACTCCAGCATCTTTTCTGTGGCAAGAAATGACATAATTTTGTACGGTCGTTGTTACTCCATTATTATGTTATACCTTACAGTATATATTATTATTTTGTTGCTGATTTATATTTTATTATTTTTTCTGCCCTGAAGTTTACAATTAAATTTTTTCTGCTGCTGTCAAATTGATTCATAAATAGGAATTGGGTTGTTTATTGAACACAGCAGCAGTAAAAAGCTTATGTATTATTACAGGTTTTGCAAGTTTCTCATTGTGAATACACACATGGAGACACACACATACACGGACAGACATTTCCCCCTTTGCAGATGTGTTCCTTTCAGTCGTTACGGAGCATGCTCAGAGGTAATGGAAGGCTGAAAGGATGAGTGTCTATCTCTCTGCACCTGGGGTTGAGGGTCTGTGTGTGCTTGAGTGTGTTTTCACGTGCACATGCTTGTATATACGCACGTGCAGTTACAAGCGAGTGTGCATGCTCATGCATCCGTGCGTGTGCGTGCATTTATGTAGGAGGAGGAGGCTATTTATTTTGATTGTTTTCAATGAGGGTCCAATGTGAAGAATCCATAACAATACCATCAATCCACAGCAGCACCAACAACATGGATGTAATTTATATGGTAATGCAGCCTCCATGGTTGCCCCAAGTTACGCAGTGGACATATCTGACAATGGACAGCATGGGTGTGCTGTAGCATCCTAATGCTATGTATAGCCACGTGTACACACACACACACACACACACACACACACACACACTTGCATTTCCCAGCAACAGGGAGGCATATTTCAATTAGCAGATGCAGATAGGTGCTGGGCTGCGTTTGTGCGTCTGGGTCAAAGGGTTGAGTGCATTGCTTCGTGTCAGCTTGTGTCTGTCCTCATCTCTGCTCTTCTGAAAATAAAAAACCAGGCACTTGAGCGAGAAGAGGAGTGGGGAACGACCTAGTGAACTAGATGTTGGAATTACTCAGAGATGATGTCTTGTTAGAATTCACGCTGTGGGGTTCTTCCACTGCGGCACTGTGTAGTGTACTATCTTGCACTTTGAGTGCCTTAGTGGCGCTGGTCATCTACCACGTCACAACTCTCAAAGAAATCTGGAGGTTTGTCTCTGTCTCTGTGAACATTACAGCCTTGTGAATGTTCTCGATGTTTAGATGAGAAGAACGCTGCCATTCAATTCATCATCACCCTGTCTATCTTTCCAAAGTTCTGTTGATATTAGTATGTAATGGGTCTGTATTATTCCTGGGCACTCCACATTATATCAAGGTCAAAAGATATTGTTAAGAGGCGGCTAATCATCAGAACCTATTATTTCTGAATGGCCTCAGTCACTGAGTGCCATCTTCAGTGGAGGTGCAGTTGATGGTTTGATTCTGTGATTGAAAAGATGGAACAAATTAATTGGCAAATGTCATCTCTTGAGGTTTTCTGCCTTTATGTTTTCACCTATATTCTCTCTGCTCTGCTCATCATCACATATACCAACATCATTTGCTGTAAACATGTGATTCTCAACCAGTGGTTAATGTTACCTCACACTTCAGTAAAGTTTGATCTGATTTGAAAAAGCTAACAGTTATGATTTTGATTTTATCGCTAAAACATAAATAAGTGGTTAAAATAGTTAGTTAAAATAAATAATTACAAAAAGTAGGTTGCTAAATTTTAGCTTCAAGTAATTGATAAAGTTGAAATAGCTAAAAAGTAATAAGTGGGTAAAATGGTTAGCTAAAAGTAGGCTAATAGATAAATGGTTAAAATAACTAAAAGTAACAGATGAATGGTTGAAATAGTTAGCTACAAGTTAATAATTACAAAAAAGTAGTTTCCTAAAAGCTAACTTAAAGTAAACGATTGAAATAGTAGTGATGAGCCTCTGTTATGATCCTGGAAGGAATATTCAAAATGAAATCGAGAAACGCCGGAATATAGAACAAAACAATGTGACGCTGTGAGTCTGTATAGCACCTATTTCCCAGCCAGAAGGCGTCTTCAGCCTCTGCTGTAGGATGTGTTGTGTGTGTGTGTGTGTGTGTGTGTGTGTGTGTGTGTGTGTGTGTGTGTGTGTGTTGTGTGTGTGTGTGTGTGTGTGTGTGTGTGTGTGTGTGTGTGTGTGTGTGTGTGTGTGTGTGTGTGTGTGTGTGGAGGATCAGCCTGTTTGGGAAGAGGGCCATTGTAGTTGTGGAGCGATGGAGTGATGCAGGCGAGATGAAAGAGAGAAACTGAGCGTGAGCAGAGGAGAGCTCTAGGCCAGAGAAGAACCCAGACACTCTGTTACACATCAAAGGAAGAGCCAGTGATACAATCATCTCTTTAGGCTGTGAAAGCCCAACTTTATTAATTAAAACACGTCTGTTGAATCATCCTCTCATTTTTCCCCTTCCCGCTTTACTCATTTTATCACTCATTTTCTGCTGTGACGCTGATTACAAGAGGAAAGAAAAGACAGGGAGGTTGTGGGAGAACACATTCGAGGTATGAAGCGGATGAACTCGGACCATTTCTGGATAGGCAGCGGCATCCATTTGTTGCTCACACATACAGACAACAACAGGTGTGCGTCTTGCCACAGTGAGGCTAAATGTGAAATATTAAAAAGGAGTGAATAAGAAGGAAAGAGGAGGCGATGATTTCAGAGAAGGGGAAGGAGGGGGGAACAGGAAGAGAGATGAGATTGAGGAGACAGACTGCACTGTATAGATAAATAGAGAAAAGGGCCCATTGTGTCAGCAGCTGTCATCACTAAATAGCCCTCAGATCACTGTCAGACGCTATCACACATACACACACACTCACACGCACACATGCATACTTACATACACACACTGACTGACAGCTCCCCCTCAGTCCAACATCTGTGCTGACAGCAGCCATGGTAATGAGTCTCTGCATGTGCCAGCATGGGTGTGTCACTTTTTCCTCCCTCTTTCCCGCGCGCCGCTCATTCAATCATTGCACATCTCTCTTATCTTGTTGTTTCCCCCCTCTCCTCGTCGTTATTTTTCCGTCATCTTAATAGAAGCACGTGCTGATTGGCTTAGCAGCACGAGCTGCATGAGTAGCGACTAAATGACAACAACATCAAGTGTAAAGTCGTATGGTGGATCGATGTGTTTTTGTTTTGTTTTTGTTGTTTTTTTGTTTTTTTATTTCTTTTGTTTCCTGGAGTTGCCATCCAGGTGCACTGTATTTCACATAGAGGTGTGGAGGAAGAGAGGGATGAAAGAAGGGAGAGATGAAGAGATGATGAATGGCTCTCGTTAGAGGGGTAATTTGTCTCTCCTTGTCTGACTGGGCTCCAGCTGTCGCTCCATCCCTCGCTCCACTCCGCTCTCCTCGGCCTACCACTCCTCACCTCAGCCAGATGGGTGGACGGATGGACGGAGCGAGGCAAGAGAAGGAGGGAGGGACAGAAATAGAGACGAGGAGGAGAGTCAACAAGCAGAATTATGTCTGACGTGTAATGCCAGTGCATGGTAAAGAATCGCTTCATGGAGAAACGCTAGATTATAAAAAACTCATATTGAGATGACTCAATGGGAACACACAGTAGCGCAGCAACAGGCAAAGCCCCTACACTTGCATGACTCACAATCAAGTCAAAGCCTGGTGCTCACCCAACGAACTAATGACGATAGTGTTTCTTTTTACATTGTTATCAAATCATCAAGGGACTCCACTAATGCCTTTAATACAGCGCTACAGTCTTAGGATGCTTAGTTTTTCCCCCATGATACACTTATTTTTCACACTAATCAACACTTGTGAGAGAACTGTAGATTCAGAGAGTGAGAGTCTTGCACAGAGAGAAGGATTAAGAGATGTATACAGATGGAGGCGGCTGAAGGATGGCAACGAACAAATCATCAAGAGAACCAAGTGAGCTCATTGCCAAGTCTTTGTTCTAATAACACAAAGCAATTTCCACTGACCTTTCTAGAAATGTAGCGGGCAGAAATGACTGAGTTAAGGATGCCCCACAGCATAATTGCTAAGGAGATTAAAGTTCCCTTAATTGCTTTTGGCCAACTAGTGCAATTTTTCCTTTTTTCGTAATTAAAGTGATTTAAAATATTAATAACTACACTCGCATACACATAACCTTATTTGCACAAGCTCACACACACACACACAGAATTGTGTACACGCGTAATAAAAACATACAATAGCAATAAAACAATCGTTAAGGTGTGCCACTACACACACACATACACAGACACAGACACACACATATTTTCCATTGCCTGTTGTCACCAATAGCTTCATTAAAGGCCTTGTGAAATATGCAAATAGCCAGATCCATTCTCGCCATCAGCTGAAGTGAATGATTGATTCATTAAGATCAGCAGCTTTTTTTTCCTTTTTTTTTTGTGCATGTGTCCATGGCTTATTCCCTCTTTACCCCTTCATCCCGTTTTTACTGTCCTCCATCTTCCACTATTCAGTCCCGTCTTATTGCCTCCTCCCCTTCTAATTACCCTCCTCTATTGCTTTCTCTCTCGTTTTTTATTGGCAATAAGTTTTGTCAGCTCATAGCTTCTGGACTGTCCTCTGTTTCCTCCATTCGTTTCCCTCTCTCTCTCTCTCTCTCTCTCTCTCTCTCTCTCTCTCTCTCTCTCTCTCTCCAGTCCCCTGGTTACCCCCGTGACCTTGTTGTCTCTCCCCCTTCTCCATCCATCTCTCACTGTCCCTCTCCTGCTTCTCTTCCTTTTCCCTCCTGTTGGCCACAGTGTTTACTTTGCCATTGTTTATCCATTTTTCTCTGTTTGCTTTGATGAGATTGACCGAACACACAAACGCGCACACACACACATACCTAAACAGAAGACAAGGATGGCATCTCTCTGGGGTGTAGTTAACGTGGGGCTGTGGATCGATCCTAGCTCTGGTTTCCGTGACGCAAAGACTCTAAGCTGGAACAGTCTGGACAGCAGGACAGAGGCATCACTCTGCCTCTGTTTCTATCAAATGCATCTCTATAAAGCCACGTTGACACCTTGTCTCGTGTGGATACGTATATTTTCCATGATTAATGTGCTCCATTTTGAGCCAGCATACAACAACTGTGTCCAACCAGTTTGTGTTTTTTTAAATGATGCCTACATTGATCCCGCTCAGCCCCCGAGGTACTGTTTCCCTGATGCAAGCAATATCGCACTATCGCCTAAGAGTCCGCCCATCTATCATGGCCTTTACACATTTTGATTTCTATCAATACTCTGTGATGGAAAGGTGAAAGCTGTCAAATTACAATCACACCACATCTGTATTCTAAAGAAGTGTCAGTAAGTAAAGGAGAAAAAAAGTTTAAAAAAAGAAGAAAAAAAAAGTATGATGATGAATGTTCAGCAAACTTTATATATGTGTTTTTTTCAAAATCTCACAGCTTTTCTTTCCTTTTCCTCCTCTGTTCAACTCTTTTTTTTTTTGTCTGTATGAAAAGAAAAAGTATGATGAAAGCAGAAGTGCCTCACTCAAAGGCAAGACATTATAACTTCTCCTTTTTTTTGTGAAAGAAAGATGAAGTTTGTAAAACTAGAGCTGAGCAAGCCTATTTTTTCTCCCCCTCCCACCCCTTACGATTCAGTGTTGGAAGGCGAAGCACGAGACATGACTGAGGAATAGAGAGAAAAAAAAAAGGTTTATTTGTGAAGCTGTTTAAAGCAAACTTTTCTGGCGCTCGGGGCTAACATTTTGAATATGGAATCAGGAGAAAATAAGTGATTATCAGTGTGTCAAAGCGTCTTTGGTTGACTATCTAATTAAGAGTTGTAATAACCTGAGTCCTTGGGTGGATTGGCTGGACTCGGTGGCCTCATTCTTACCATATTGTTGATTGATTGAGCTGCAAATATGGCAGACATAATTATTCTATATTTTGCGCCGTCTCTAAATAGAATTTATTAGATTTGTCTTTGTCCTTGATTCCAAACCTTTGGAGAGTAGAGTGAATTCTCTATATCCCTCTCTTCTCTCTCTGGTGTATGGGACAGCCTGATTGTGTCCACGTGTCCCATGGCTCCTACTATTTAAAGACTCGGCTGTTAACTTCCTCTTGTCTTACGCATGTAGAGGACAGTCATACAATGGATGTAGAGCCTCTTATCCCAAATCTTATATCACTATTTGACCTTCTGAAATACCCTCAAGAGTTTTACAGTTATGGCTTCGTTTGGTCTGGTGCGACCAGTAGCGTTGTGTAAACTTTAGATAGATTAGTTATGGTACATTTTAGTATTTTGCATTGTCTTGGTATTGTCACTAACTTATTTTGTGGGGCAGAGACTGTGCTGTGTCTGTCCTCAGTGCAGCAAATCATTTGGTTTTTGGTTGTTGTTGGAAGAACTAAATAAAAGTAAAGATTTCTTTGTCACTCGTTAATGTGTTTAGAAGATATGTGTCTCTGTGTGAATCTGTCTTCATGCTGACTTTTTCCAGTCTCGGCAAGCTTTCGTGTTCGTATCAAAACTGCTTTACATTGCTGTTACCAGGCGGCTGTTCCAAGAAGCAAGTTTACTCACGAGTTAACTGGATTACCTGCAGCAGGTTTTACATCATTCCATGTTCCCAATTTTAAAGGGGTGGTTCAACCAAATTATTAAAAAAGGAAAAATAAGTTTAAGTTATCATTCTTTTTTTTTATTTCTAGTTATGCAAACACAAAAAAAGAAATCAAAATTCAAAAGCTAATTTTTATTCCAGTTAGTCTGGTCTGGATACTCCACAAAACACACCTTCCACAACTTTCACCAGAACAATTTCATTGAGAGACAATGAAAAATGTTGACAGTTCCAGTAATTTCCATTCATCTCTGTGTTGAGCTGGAGGCAGGAATCTCAGACAGCTACAGTATTTTAAAACCCAGACAAATAAAACCAAAACTATGTACATGGCTATATATACCAGAGCAAAGTGAGAAAATTTAGTTTATTTGCAGTTCGGATGAATCAACCCTTTAGGGGCTTCTGCATTTGATAAACAACACTATCCAGATTTCTCAGTGAAGCTGCTTCTGTGAACAGGCCCCTGTATCACTGTCAGTCATTGCCATCTGTTTTGTCTAACGCCCCCCCCCCCCACCTCCTTTTCTCCCCTCTTTCTTTCCCTCCATCCTCCAGGTCGCCCACTCCCTCCAACCTCTTCCTCTTCCCTGCTCCCTCCGTCCCTTCCGTCCTCCTCGTCCGCCCCACACCACCCTTCCCCCGGCCCGTCTCCACCGATCAGGGAATGCCAGGTGCCCCTGCTGGAGAAAAACTCCACCCACTCTCACCTGGAGCCCCACCCAGATGACTCATACTTGCTCCGGGCCCAGCCCTCCTCCACGGGTAAGAGACCTCTCCATTCATCCACCCTTTTTATCCCTTTCATTCATTTCATTTATGCACCAATATGTCATCCATCACCTGGGTCACTGCATTACCTCATCATGTGTCCATTTCCTGATCTGATTTAGTCGTTGCTCAGTAAAATGCCAAGCAATGCTTCGCTTTGATTTAATGTCACATCTTGTTCTTTTAGCCATTTCGTTTTCTGCTTGTTTGCATTCCACTGCAGTCAGCATTTGTTTGCAGGACTGGAAATCAAAAAAAGGGACTTCAGCAAATATTGTTTACATTATATACAAGTTATGTTATGGAAATTATGGTTTTATATGAGGGGAAATAAATCCTTTGATTGTAATCATCACAAATAATTTTAGAAATCAGTTTTATTTTTTTTTTCTTTTAGTATATTTTTTGGGGCTTTTGTGCCTTTATTGGACAGG